>NC_064614.1:561997971-562301001 GCF_023898315.1 Schistocerca nitens | reverse complement strand
AGCTTGTCACTCCCGCCTTCATACACGCGCCGCTTTCGAAGCCTCAGTCCCGTCGCACAGGATCCGCGACTGCCGTCACACCCTCGTGAGCGCTGTCGGAGTGTTGCCGGTCCCGTGAACTCCAAAACAGCTCCACGAAATTATTTTAACATTCAGGCCATTCGTCCAATCAGCGTCAGAAACTGAATCCAAATACTTGTCCATTTACGCTCCCCATTAACGCAACTAAGTAGACAGCTTGTCAAGGTTACGTCGCTCAGATGTCGGAAAACAGCGGCCATCCTAGGGGAACCCCTCGCTCTGGAAAACAACGTAATCGTCCCTGACCGGCACCCATTTAGCAGGATTAAGGGATGGCGGCCCATTCTTTCCAGACCGAACAAAAGCCCTCTTTCCACCTGCACAGGCCCTCACGTACACAATAGCCAACAGCACAAACACGCAGGCGAGACCAGGGAATGGTATGCCACATTTTCTTCGGCGGTTCTGTGACGGCGTGAAAAACAAACGCAACGCAACTAGCTCAACGAGATATCATATACAATAAAGGAAGGAGAATTTCGCTGTTCGTGGATGGAAATACCAATTTAGAGATGGGAACATAATACACTATCTGATCAAAAGTCTCTGGACAGCCTAATGTGATGCGAAATTCTCCAGTGCACGTCGCGGGGAACACAGCGTTGCCCGTAGAGGAGCAGTAAAAGCGGAATGGTTCGGTCAGGAGAGCTCAGTTACTTCGAAGTTCAAAATGGTTCAAATGGCTCTGAGCACTATGCGACTTAACTTCTGAGGTCATCAGTCGCCTAGAACTTAGAACTACTTAAACCTAACTAACCTAAGGACATCACACACATCCATGCCCGAGACAGGATTCGAACCTGCGACCTTAGCATTCGCTCGCTTCCGGACTGAATCGCCTAGAACCGCTCGGCCACTCCGGCCGGCTTCTTTGAAGTGGACTAGTCGTTGGATATCATCAGAGTAATAAATCCACCAGGGGCATTTCAACCCGTCCAAAACTGCCCTGGTCGATTGCTGGTGATGTGACCGTGAAGTGTAAACGCGAAATAACAGCCGCAGCTAAATCAACGGCAGGGACACCCGTGTACTGACGGAGAGGGGCCGTAGAGCGCTGCGGAGTGTGTTTGTAAAAAAATTGCGTGAAGACAGCTAAGGAATCAGTCGTGAGCTCCGAAGTGCTATGAGAAGTCCAAGTCCAGCTAGTACGATGACCCTGAGTTAGGAGTCAAAAGGATGGGGTGCAAGTGTCGAGTAGATCCACATAAGCCACTCATCTCTGCAGTCAATACTATGAGACGCTTGAGGTGATGCAAAGAGCTATGGTGCTGCACAGTGAATGCACCATGTCATAAAACAGCATCTATGAGGCGATGGCTCCTGGACAATAACTTTTATGAAATGCACTAGTCTGCCCAGAGTCCCGACCTGAACACAATGGACCAACTTTGTGGTGATTTACAACTTCAGACCCGAGTGTCCAATACCACTACCTTCTCTGGCTTCATCTCTTGACAAAGAACGACTTCCATTCGTCCACGGACATTCAGACACCTGACTGAAAATATCTCCAGCAGAGTGCAAGTTGTCACAAAGGCGAAAGGTGTACCACACCATATTGATGTTCACTAATAGTTGTCCAGACACTCGATCAAATAACTTACTTTCATAATACCTATTTGAATAGTTTCATTATATTTTCCGACTAAATAACTTCATCAGGGGAGATTACTAAATTTTCATGATAAATATTTTGTAGTTAATTACTTGCCAAGAAATCCCTGGTGAGTGGTTTTTCTGAAGTCCTATTTTGCTACAGCGAAAAATCTATTACAGAGACAACTTTTCTTGTAAAACAATGGTTCAAATGGCTCTGAGCACTATGGGACTTAACTTCTGAGGTCATCAGTCCCCTAGAACTTAGAACTACTTAAACCTAACTAACCTAAGGACATCACACACATCCATGCCCGAGGCAGGATTCTAACCTGCGACCGTAGCGGTCGCGCGGTTCCAGACTGTAGCGCCTTGAACCGCTCGGCCAACCAGGCTGGCTTTCTTGTAAAGATTTCCAAACGCATATATTGCGTGACACTGTGGACTGGAGAGAGAGTGAACTCCAGGGGCTGTGGAACAATACCACATTAAGATAGCGTGCTCTGATGGGAGAGGCGTGTAGCAGTTGTGCACCTGCTTATCTTTCGTGAGATGAAATAACTGCAAAGAAAAATGTGCCCGACGGTCGTTGAGAACGTAGTATACCTAGCGCACACGAACACATTTACGTGATTACAATTAAGTCATTTACATCTCGCAGTAAAGAGGAAGGAAGCTGTATTGACGAACTTTCGCAAGTAGTTTCCGTCTATTGACCGATCTGAATGTGAAGGCAGTATGGTCTCCGCTGCAGCCACGCTAAAAAATGTGAATTTCATTAGACACATGGCAACTCCATTACATCAAGTAAACATGTTTCACTATACGAGGAGGGTTCAATCAGTAATGCAACAGTCTGGAGCCGCGCGCAGGTTCAAGTCCTGCCTCGGGCATGGATGTGTGTGATGTCCTTAGGTTAGTTAGGTTTAAGTAGTTCTAAGTTTTAGGGGACTGATGACCTCAGATGTTAAGTCCCATAGTGCTCAGAGCCATTTGAACCAGTAATGCAAACATCTTTTCCTCGGTCAATTTCGGTTGAAAATATGCGTACCTTGGCGTGGAACATGGTGGAATATTCCCGCTCCAGCCTCTGTAGTTTCATGAAGTTCTGTTGGCGGTGCCACTATACGTACCCTTCAAAATGTCGTCCGCAACGGCGGTGCATTCCAAGCAGAGAACTAGCGGGAAACCGGAGCATCGCAGATATTCATAGGCACTTTCAGAATGTCTATGGAGACCTGTCAGTGAGCAAAAGCACGGTTAGTCGTTGGACGAAGCGTCTGTCATCATCGCAACAAGGTTGCGCAAACCTGTCCGATTTCTCGCGTGCGGCCGGACGCACACAACTGTGACTCCCGCAATGTTGGAACATGCGGACACTCTCATTCGAGGTTATCAACGAATCGTAATCAAACACCTCGCTGCGCAACTGGACGACTGTTGGTAGTGCTGACACAAGCGTCCACCAGTCGGTGTATTCAAAGTTATGGGCGTGCTGGGTTCCTCGCCGCCTAACAGACTATCATCTTTGAGGATTTGCTTGCGCGTTACGAAGCTGATCGTGACAACTTTTTGTCAAACATCATCACAGGCGTTGAACATAAGTTCATCACTCCGAACCGGAAACAAAACGGCGATCCATGGAGTGGTGCCACACCATGTCTCCTCCGAAGAAAAAGTTGGAAGCCTCACCCTTAGCCCGTAGTCATGGCGATGGTCTTCCGGGACTCACTTGTAGAACGTTTCTGTTTTACACACTGACATAGTTTGAATATTTGAATATACTGCAATGTAAGATTTATTTGTTCAGGGTTTATTTAGGTGTTATAACATCCCTGTGTTTTGTATCGATAGGGTCACAAAATGTCACATATCTTTGTACAGTGTCCTTTGTACAGCTATGACTTCTCACTGAAGTTGTGTGGACTCGCTGTTCAACATTAAGTTATATGACGATGGCCTAAGAAGCTGACAGCTGGTTCATAACGAACTAATAAATATTGTCGTGGAAAATCAATACATTGTATTCAATTTATGAGTAAGTTACGGAACCTTAACAATCTCTAAACAGTGTCTTTGATTGATGGAACAAAAAATAAGACCCTTTTGACAAGTTTTGGAGGATGAATCTTCTTAATCTCGCAGCATTTACAGTACAGAATGATTTTTTTCCTTGTTCAGGTCACATCAAGAAATTTTTTTGCACCATGCATACACTCGATGAAGGTTGCATTGTCGTCCACTCTTGACACAATACCAGGAAATAACAATATTTTACCATAAAATGATTACAGTGTTGCCTTCTTCTAATGCCTGAGTCTACTCCATTTTTAAACACTATCGCTTTTTTCTTCCGGCTTTTTGCACTGTCCATCTTAGCTTGTTCATCTATAGACCTACTGTTTATGCCAAATCAATGTCCCTCACGCCACACGCTTCATCCTCTCTGCTAAACAAACGGGAATCACCTTCTCCTGATGACGGAAGGCTTTAATCATCAGCTCTGGTGTTGACTCAGTGTCGACTTGTTTTGATGGTTTCTTCGTTTTCTTTGCATTCTTGTTCCCTTTTTCTGCGGTTGTTTTGTTTTATATTTTTAGCGTTTTATCCCACAGTTTGAGCATTTTTCCACTCAAATACTGTGGTATGAATGGGACAGTGCTCAAATGTTTTAAATCATACCTAAATGGAAGAGTGCAGAAAGTTGAAATAAACAGTTCACATAATATGCAAAAAAAAATTCATTCTCTGCTTTCGTATGGCATCATATTCTGGGATATAGCATCAAAAGTCCGACAGATAGCCACATAGCACTTAAAAGGAAATTAAAAGAATTTCTTAATGGCAACTCCTTCTACTCATTAGATGAATTTTTGGATATAGTAAGTGGGTAATTTCCCAACCCCCACGAAAAAAAATTAAAAATATTGAGTGTCATGTAATATTTTGTCTAATGTAATATCTTGTATAGACACCTTTTATTAACCTGACACGTTCCACATCATTACGAAGTGTCGTATTCATGATCTATGGAACAAGTACTAATCTAATCTAATCTAATCACTTGTTCATCTCCAAAATTATTGTGCTTGCGGCTACCTGGCAATCATGTGCATAGTGAGCCTTAAACCTGTAAGGAAAAAACCTAAACAGTGTCAAACATACGCCGATAAGCCAAAACATTGTCACTTTTCTGACGCAGTACAGCAGAGATTCTGCTTGTTATGGACTCTACAAGTCCTTGACAGGATTCCAGAAGTATGTGGAACATGATATGTACGCACTGGTCAAGCAATTTCCGCAAGTTATGGGATGGTGGTTTACGGACACGCAGGTGGGTACATATCAGGCACATTTGCTGACCAAGACGTCAATCTGAGTTCACCATAGCGCCCTTCGAACCAGTGTAGCACGATTCTGACCTTGCAACACGGACTGTTTTTCTGCTGGAAAATGTCACCGCCGTAGGGGGAGACTTCAAGCATGAAGCGATGCAGTGGTCCGCAATAGTGTTCATGTATTTCACTGGTGTCATGATGCCTTCTGTTACCACCGCAGATCCGATGGAAGCTCAACTCAGCGTACCCCTCAACATAATTCTGCCCTTACCGGCCTGCACCTGTGGCGCGGTGCATGTTTCGTACAGCCATCCGTCTGGATGACGGCGTGTAAGGACGCAACCATCGACCAGGTGTAACAAAGAATGCGATTCATTCGACAGGCGACACGTTTCTAGTGATCCATGGTGAAAATGAGTGACGCTGCACCCACTCCAATCATAACTGACGATGTTCTTCGGTCAACAGAAGATGTGGAGCTTCATGTTAAACAATGGTCACTGAACGGTGCGTTTCGAAACACTTGTGCCTGCGCCAGCAATGTAGTCTGTCGTCGGATCTGCCACAAATCGCTGCCTATCCTGGATTGCACAGAGGGGGATACTCCGACCGCTACGTTTTCTGATGAGACGTGGTCGTCCAATACTGTACGCCCTACTTGTAATTTCACAATCCTTCAACCACATTCTATTGGTGCTCATAACAGTAGTACTCCAACAGGCGACAGCTGTTTACTGACTCACTCTCGAAGAACATGATGTCACAACGTGCTACGTACCTCAGATTAACGTTTGGGGTAATAACGTTAGACACGACGACTTATCTTCTGCAGTCATGTATTATTTACGCATGCTCAGTGCTCACGCAATACGGTTTTCCGACACATCGTTTATTTACGAAATATATTTGAGGCACTGAGAACCATAAGGGCTCAAAACACTAAAAAAAGTTTTGATCAAAATAGATGTTTCCAGAATGATATTTTCACTCTGCAGCGGAGTGTGCGATGATGTGAAACTTCCTGGCAGATTAAAACTGTGTGCCGGACCGAGACTCGAATTCAGAACCTTTGCCTTTCGCGGGCAAGTGCTCTACCAACTGAGCTACCCAAGCACGACTCACGACCCGTCGTCACAGCTTCAATTGTGCCAGTATCTTGTCTCCTACCTTCCAAACTTCACAGAAGCTCTTGTACGAACAGACGAATTACTGGCAGAATTGAAGCTGTGACGACCGGTCGTGAGTCGTGCTTGGGTAGCTCAGTTGGTAGAGCACGTGCCCGCGAAAAGCAAAGGTGCTGAGTTCGAGTCTCGGTCCGGCACACAGTTTTAATCTTCCAGGAAGTTTCAAAATAAATGTTTGTGAAAATCAACTTTCTAATCAAACTAACAGTCTCCTACTTTTGACTTACTTTGAACCAAGTCTCAACATCCTTTTTTTTATATAAAACTTATCTACCTATTTTTTATTACGAAATTTTAGTTAAGTTTTAGGATTCTTTTTAACAATGATAATCCGCACAATTTTCAAATGTAGGATAATGGCAGTGGCGTACTTTTGTCTTGTCTAGTTTGTATTTAATGTGAAGGTACAATCAGGATATAAAGAACACAAACTAAATGCTCCACTTACACAATTACGACCTATCCGAACACTTTATGGTCCTCGCTATCATTTTCATGAAACAAATTCTCAGGCTTGACGTTCAGATAAAACTGCTTATTCACTTAAGGCAAGTCTTTGTGTTTCAAGATTGACGTTTGCCTTCCACCTAAGTATTTGGGGCCGGCCGCGGTGGTCTCGCGGTTCTAGGTGCGCAGTCCGGAACCGCGCGACTGCTACGGTCGCAGGTTCGAATCCTGCCTCGGGCATGGATGTGTGTGATGTCCTTAGGTCAGTTAGGTTTAAGTAGTTCTAAGTTCTAGGGGACTGATGACCACAGCTGTTAAGTCCCATAGTGCTCAGAGCCATTTGAACCATTTTGAAGTATTTGGGCACTAACTTTTGCAAGGCATCTACAAACTGTGGGAAAATGACAAATTGTAGTCTCCCTCGATGTGGCTTGAAGAAAATGGTGGTCTCCCATAACTGCAATGAAGAATATGCTACTGTAAACAACAGTTCATGGCAACCTGTTGAAAACTTCGTCTTTGGGAAATTTCTGAAATGTGCGTTGTTACGACGAATATCAACTTTTGGTTTGGTAGTAAGGTCGGTAACATTCTTAGAGGTTCCGAAATCCTAAGCGTCCATTTTACGGACTCGAAAGCTGAAACCACGAAACGTGAAGTTATGGTGGGGGAATTTCTTCAATAGCTTCCAGATTTTATGGAGAAATGGCCGACAGTAGCCAGAGAGCGTTCCTACAACAGTTAAAGTTTTTACTTTGAGCCGTTAAGGAAGTGAATATTAGAGAACTCTCAAATGTTCATATACAGAATGTAGGTGTACAACACTCATAAAACTAGTTTACCATAAGATCAGCAGACGTCGGGAGCATGCATACATGCTGCAGTCTCAAAACCGACAACACTTTGCTTTAGACCCTTATGGTTCTCAGTGCCTCAATTTTTTTTTGTCTCTCATATCATCCGTGGTAGTTTGGGCACTGAATTTTTGAACAAAAATGGTTCAAATGGGACTTAACATCTGTGGTAATCAGTCCCCTAGAACTTAGAACTACTTAAACCTAACTAACCTAAGGACATCACACACATTCATTCCCGAGGCAGGATTCGAACCTGCGAGTGTAGCGGTCACGCGGTTCCAGACTGAAGCGCCTAGAACAGCACGGCCACACCGGCCGGCTTTGAACACCCTGTATAATTCTTTTATGGTGTGTTTAGCGCGTGTTGGATGTCGATGAGAGGGCATATCCGCCATTTGGATGACGTCATGAGTCAAAGCAGACAGGTGGTATCGGCAGGTTCCATATTTCCAAGAGTGGAAAAGAACAGCAGCAGTAACAAGCCGGCGAGACGCCGCTGTACATCCCTGGAGGCTGGCCGCTCCCTTCCCTGATTGCCATCACCTCCGGGTTATTGCACGTACTCGGACTTCCCGCTCCTACAACCTGTTACGGTTCGCGTTCACTCCGGTTTTAGAACAGAAACGAGAGCAAGTGGATGACGAAGAGCTCGCGGCCCAGTTGGGCGCTGGGGAATGAGATACGGAATATACCACGTCGTCCTGTGCTACGTTCCACAAACGTCGCTTTCGTGAACGCTTAGCCGGGTGAATAATCAACAGAACACAAGTCTACATAGACAGTCATCCATTGAACAAGTGGACAATTAATCGGAGGCTTTGAACTCGAAATCCATTTCAGATGTACTAGCTTCTCTTGTAATATTTTTATTTCCTCCAATCACTGTCAACGTAGTTGCTCTCGATCCGCGCCAGTTTATTTTGGTATTCGACTTTTTTTCTTTTGAGGGAGCAAATTAGTCTGATACCCATACTTAAATCGCGAGAGGGCATATTAAAAACGGCACTGTACCACATTTGACTAGGCCATGCCCTGTGGGTCATGGTGAACTAACTTAGCCAGTATGTTATTGAGAGTATACAGCACGCTGTGCAACCTTACTTTTTTTCACCTACGCAGACCGTTGACGCAATGGAAAGTTTGACAAACATAATTTTGTAACCGATGGGCCGGCAGCGTTGAAGATATCTCTTAGAGACAAAAAAATGTTCAAATGTGTGTGAAATCTTATGGGACTTAACTGCTAAGGTCATCAATCCCTAAGCTTACACATTACTTAACCTAAATTATCCTAAGGACAAACACACACACCCATGCCGGAGGGAGGATTCGAACCTCCGCCGGGACCAGCCGCAGAGTCCACGATTGCAGCGTCCGAGACCGCTCGGCTAGTCCCGCGCGGTTCTTAGAGACATTATGTAATAAAATCGAGGTTGCTGCTATAGTAGTTTAATGATGTATTGCGACAGAACCGTTTCGGCTAGAATGCCGTGTTCAAACCATGTCCATATATCATCAGTGGTCGCTGTCACACTATACTGTATTGCAATGTGGCGTAGATTTTCGACACCTACACTGTAAGATATTTTGTAGTTTGCTCCTGTCGTTAATGGTCCTTAATTGTAATTTTTATAATTTGACGTTTTATCGTCACATTTGACAGACTGACAGTTGGGACAGCTGGCCAAAGATGATAGCAACAGTAGCCATATAGCATATTTGGCAAACTGTCGCAACTGCCAGTCTGTCAAATTAGATGATGAAACGCCAAATTACAAAAATTACAAGAAAAGACCATTAACAACAGCCGCAAACCACAAAACATGGTAGAGCACAAGTGTCCTAAATCTACACTACATTGTAATAGAATACAGAGTGACAGCTAGCACTGACGATACATGGACATTATCTGAAGATGGCATTCTAGCCGAAATGAATACATCATAGTACATTATTAAATTAATATAGCAGCAAAATGGATTTTATTACATAGCTAATGGTTAGTTTGTTAGTACCACAAGACAATTGATTTTCGAAATTCTAGAAATGCAGTCTAACATCTCATCAAGAGTTCTTTAAGGAGCGTCATTTTTGACAAGCACGTGTTGTAAAAAAATAGTTCCTGTGAAATTTACTAGTGGAAGAGGAAAAAGTGCAGCGTAATGCTGGTACTAAATGGTCTGTCTGCCATGCAGTAAACTGCAGCTTGTGGGCCAGTAAGCCACGGGGTCAGTGGTGAAGTACTCCAGGCAAGGGATCCAGTCAGTAAGTTGACACTATACTGTCATGTGGTCGAACGTATATTTGCTACTCATTCCAAAGGCTGTGAAATCCTGAGGAATTTACGTACATTTAATAATTTTAGGAAAAACTGTAAAAAGAGTTCTTTTTTAAATAGAGGAGAAATATGCAGTTCACAGGACAGACGAAACTTCCTGACATGTAAAAACAGATTGCTAGACCAATACTATAATACGATCTTCCGTTTTTTATTTTTTTATTTAATTTAATTTTTTTTTTAAATTTACGCTTTGCCTTTCCAAACAGTTGTGGCATCCAGTTGAGGTGCAAATCATTAATCTACTCAAATCTTCCCCTCCATCCTTAACCAATTGAGCGTACTAACATGAAGATGTTATTACATAATACAACTTCTCTCGCGTTTGCGTAGTAATTACAACAAAACTAATTTCATAAACATTCATTAGGACCACTGAAAAATAAATGTATTAAGGAGCTATTTCTTTTGCTATGCATTTCTGACAAACTCAGTTTATCGTGTTGACTGTTAAATGGCTTTCTTCTATTTATTCACAAATTGCGACGCCTTTTTAACTTTTCACTCTAATTAAGGGCCGCGCGGGGTAGCCGCGCGGTCTTGGGCATCTTGTCACGATCCGAGCGGCTGCCCTCGTCGGAGGTTCGAGTCCACCCCCGGACGTATGTGTGTGTGTGTGTGTGTGTGTGTGTGTGTGTGTGTACGCGTGTGCATGTGCGTGTTGTGATTAGTGTAAAAATTTCCAATTTTTTCTAATTAAGGCTATAGAAGAATGGTCTTTTCCGAAAGTACTTCTGACCAAAAAGCGATTCCGGTAGCTGGAGTCGGAGGTTTTTGTTAATTCTGGCTTTGGAATTCTTGTGGAGACATTTCCATAGAAATGTTCATCCCTTAACACATTCCTTTATTTGTAACCGAGAAGTCGAATACTAATTTTCATAGTTTTAGCTTTAAATATGTCTTAATATAACGGTATATTTTCATAAAACTTTTCATCTCCTGTTTCATCTCTTTAGCGGTTGAATTTCCAAAAACACAGAAACATGTATTTTTTTTATTCCCAACCGAGAAGTCAAATACGAATTTTCATAGACGTACCTTTAAATTAATTTAGTAGTTCTTCAATTATGATTTACCTTTTAAAAAACTTTCACCCAAGTTTCGTCCTCTTAGGGGTTGAATTTCGAAAAGTGCTGAAACACGTATTTTTTTTTTTTAAATTTCTATCCGAGAAACTAAATACCAATATCCGTAGTTGTAGCTTCAAAATTGCCTTAATTGCTACATATTTTCAAAACACTTTTCATCCCCTACTTCACCCCCCCCCCCCCCCCCTCGTGGAGAGAACTTTCGAAAAATCCCTTTAAAGGAAGACTACAGAATAAGATCAAAACCCTCTCCAAATTTAAATTTCTATACATAGCGGTTTGGGCTCGGCGATGATGTGTCAGTGAATGAGTCACGACATTTCCTTTTATTTATTCAAATTATTTTTAGTCTGTCGTTATTAAGAAAAGAATGATGGACTGCACTCTGCTGTTAGTCATGGGCAATGTGTAGCTGGATCATAAAAAGACACATCAAATATTAACAGAGGTTGTGACGAAGCTGCAGTCACAGCAAACTTTCATGTGATCTGCTCTTGACTGCTGCCTGAGTATTGATGCAGCCTGCAGGAAGAAGAGTTACGATACTATTTTAGTTTTCTCCACTGTACGAATTAAAACTTGTTTCTTGCGTTTGATATTCAGACTAATTAGAATGTCATAACAGTACACGACTGTTTTTAAAAAGTGAAACACTCAGAGCAGTGGTCTGCAACGCTCCACGATAAGAGGGCGTGTAGAACAACGAAACCGTAATAAGTGATTTAAATGCAGAGAGGTGGTATGCACGTAGGCCCAACAGCGCTCTCTTTTGTGTGACCAGACAGGTCAGTGCTAACGCAACGCCCAGTTAGTGCAGACCTGTTATACGCAATGGAAACGTGTAACCAAGTGCCACTATGCGTCGCCGACATCACAGCGTTGGAATACCGGCATGTGAGTGCGTTCGAATGGGACAGAATGACTGGTGTCCGAGAGGTGAGCCCGTCGTTTCCGTGATGCTGCGTCTCGTACAGGGCACGCTGTTTCAACAGTAAGACGTATGCGCAACCATCGGAGAGAAGACAGCGCCGACAGCGTACTGAACGTCACAGCGTGAGATGACCGCCATGTTGTCCGCTTGGCCGTAACGAACGGAACAGCTTCGTCCATAGTGTTAGCGCAACTTTGGAGCAGTGCATCGGGTGTGGATTCGTCTGCGTCGAAGTTCGACACCGTCTTCTGCGGGCTTGACTGGTGGCACGGATGCCATTGCGTCGGCTTCGGTTGACTGGAACCATCGATGCCACTGGCTGCAGTGGGCACGTGAACGTCGACATTGGCGTGCTGTTTGACAAAATGTAGTGTTTTCGGATGAGCCCCGCTTCAATTTGTCCTACAATGATGGCCACATATGCGTTCGACGCCGTCGTAATGAACGCAATGAAGCATTCTGTATTGCTGATCGACAAAACGGACTAACGCAAAGTATCATGGTTTGAGGCTCTATTGCCAATAACACGCGATCTCGCCTCCTATGTCTTGAGGGCAATCTGAACAGCTACCGCTACAACAGGGAGGTTTTACAGCTCGAAGCTATGCCCCTCCTGCAGCCGTTCCATATGCCATATTTCGGCAGGACAACACCCGGCCGCATTTGGCGAGGAATATGCAAATCGCCTTTGAAGAACTACGGGCACTACAGCTTCCCTAGCCTGCCCATTCGCCTGACGTGTTGCCCATCGAACATGTCTGGGATTTGTTGGATCACCAGTTTGTTTGTTCAGATCCTTCTGCAGCCACAGCTATTGCTTTGTGGACGCGCCTACAAACGGCACGGCAGAATATTACCCAGCAGCATCTTCTGGAGCTCTTTGATTCCATAGCATGGCGTCTAGTGGCTCTGATTGCAGCTCGTGGTGGTTCAAAAAAATGGCTCTGAGCACTATGGGACTCAACTGCTGTGGTCATCAGTCCCCTAGAACTTAGAACTACTTAAACCTAACTAACCTAAGGACATCACACACATCCATGCCCGAGGCAGGATTCGAACCTGTGACCGTAGCAGTCGCATGGTTCCGGACTGCGCACCTAGAACCGCGAGACCACCGCGGCCGGCGCTGTTCGGTACTAAACGTCCACAGTCACAATGCACGTACATCTCTGTAACGCTAATCAGTTATATACGGTCACGTCCCTAATGCTAATCATTTGTATAGTGTCATATCTGTAATCAGTGGAATTAATTTCATTGTGACGACATATCCCAGTGTTGGTATTTCACTTTTTCCAAATATTAATGCATGTTATAGATTCTTTGCTACAAAGTTATGATATTTGACATGCTTTCTCCTAATTGGGATTTTGTTATTGTAGCGTTCAAGCAAACACTTGTTTTTTCTCTTATGGCGTTTAAGATTCTTTAGTTTGAAATAAGCTAAAGACACAATTGCTTGGCTATGCTACTTCTCATGATTTACATGTAATTTCTGGTTCAGTTTGTGCCTTGTTGATATTGTCCTTTGATTTTTTTATACTTTTACTGCAGCCGTGCTCGCAAAACAGATTACGAGAATTGGATTCGTGCTGAACACTGAACTAAACTACAAAATCTTTTTGCTTCACATGTCTTGCACGTGGAGGCGCAAAAAGACAACACAGTTTTTTTTAGTAAGAGCAACAAAAAGATTAACAACTAAACTCCAAAACAGTAGGTTTATATACGCACTGTATGATTTTTTCTGTGTGGTCTAACGCGTTATTTCAACTTATCAGATTTGTTCGAGAGGGAGAGAGACAGACAGACAGACAGAGACAGAGAGAGAGAGAGAGAGAGAGAGAGAGAGAGAGAGAGAGATGGGGGGATGCAGTAGATAAAAATAATATTTGGCCTAATTTTATGCAAATTAATTTTTTCGTAAAAATGTATTTTCGATCACCAATAGAAAAAAGATCCCACCTACGAAGGTACAAATATGCAAAAACTCGTTTGAGCGGGAACATTGCTACAAGATTATTTTGTGGTTTGCTTAAACAAGCGGAATCGATTTTCCATAATACGCATTGTTGACTGATATCTACACAGTGGCGTGACGACAAGCATTGCTCATACGCATAAGCTCGGTTTTCAGCGAAACACGTACCGTCTGCACTAGTTATCTGTAACATGGGATTATGTTCTCATTTGCACCGAAATGCAATTCCTGTCTTCTCTCTTCGAAACGTGATGAGGATACTGACGGAACCAGCTTACTAAGAACAAGACTGCAAGCGTGTGAACCATGCAGGGCTGAGACCTGACTGCAGACTATGAAACGGACGATTTTGCGTAACTCTTACTGCGTCAGTGAACAAAAAATTCATTCCGCAATAATATTTCGTTGGCGGAGCCCCCGAAGCGGTAGGATGGACTGGAGGTGAGAAAATTATAACAAAAGGAAGATAAATTAAGAAACAATTGTCTAGGAATTCTGTGAAGGGAAAGATTTGGTTAAAATTTTTCATCAAGAAAGATATTTTATTTCCTTCTTTTCACGGAAAACAGGTGAGACGTTAAGCCGAAACAAAGAGAGTGGAGGTAACGTAGTTTGTCAGATACGACGCCGGAATTAGGAAAAGTAGAGAGAAGACAGAAAGACAAAAAAAAAAATATTGTGGAATTCCTTAAAAGGAGTAGTAGAGTGAATAGTTAATTCTTTTATCGTGTTGCAGTTCACGGACAGCGTGACGTATCTCATGGCGTAGGGTTTCTAGGAAGCACACGATCTCAAATGGCGCTTATTCGAATCAAGAAGCAACACGTAATGGACATTCTTTTCTCTCCCATGTAAAAGACATTCCACAAATGCGAATTCAGATGAAAATATAAAAGACGTCGCTTTGATGACGTGGTCAGAAACAGAACGGAACGCAATAACGAATGGCTCTAGGATGAGGGAGGGCCACGGACCTAGCCTATTCAGGAGAATTGTCCGGAAGTTCGCCTTAATTGCATGAAGAAAACAGCGGAGAATATAAACCAGCGTGGCCGAGCGGTTCTAGGCCCTTCAGTCCGGAACTGCGCGACTGCTACGGTCGCAGGTTCGAATCCTGCCTCGGTCATGGATGTGTGTGATGTTCTTAGGTTAGTTAGGTTTAAGTAGTTCTAAGTTTAGGGGACTGATGACCTCAGATGTTAAATCCCACAGTGCTTAGAGCCATTAGAGCCATTTGAACCTTGAATACGCGGATGCGAGTTGTGTTGTTTGCCGGGGCGATGTTCTAGGAAGGCTCAGCTGCTTCGTTTCGTAATCTTTGTGCGACTCAGTCGGTGCTCCGCCACCCTTATATCATCATCGTCGGCGACATGTTGAACTCTAACCTTCCTTCCTTTCATTCGACGCGGGTTATAGTCTATCGCTGAAAAGCATTAAAATACTGTACGATTTAGTTCGATATTCGTGCGAGCTGTCCTGCTTAATCATTGATTTATTTCGAGCAATTTAATTGTGCTCCTGCTCTCATCTAGCTGCCGGACTGAATGATCTATAGCTATGAAAATATTAAGATGACAGTACTATATTTGCATCCTGAGACTACTCACACGTAGTCAGGAAACGGTGTAGTAGAATTTTAGTAACATATGTGTGCAATAAATAACACCTCTGTCTCTTTTCTAATAAGTCATTAGAATTAACTACATACGTCTTTTGAATAACATTGATTATACAGTGTTCCTGCTTACTGGAAAGTCAAAAAGGTCCTTGCAATGAATAGGGCAAGTTCACCTTAAGGGAAGTTTTAGTCTCCATTGGCAAATATAAGGTCTCCGCCTAGCGTCTTCCATTCCATTGAAAGTATATTGATAATTATTCGAAGTGTGTGCTAATTTCATTCGTTCTCTTCATCTGTTCTCTGCAAGTACGTATGCTATCCATCGGATGGAGTGTTCATCGTCATATTACATTAATACTTGTTCCATAGATCATGAGTACGACATTTCGTAATGATGTGGAATGTGTAAGCTTGACATCAGTTTTCATTACACAATTTTTTTTATCAGTAGTACCAAATATCAGAGTATCGTTTATGAAGGACGGTCCTAACAATAATCTCTCATACGGCCGCACACTTCAAGTAAGTGACGTATATGCGTTCCAACCATCAGATGTCTTCCATATCCGTGAAAATTCTCTTAGACACCATCGACGCAAACTGACTATACGTGCTACCATTCTCTCTTCATACCCGAGATACCATGTGTCAGCCAGTTACGAGCAGAACACGCAACCTTACGTAGAATTTAATCATGAGCATCTGTTTTTTGTAAGCGATCCCTACGCAAATTCTTCAAGATCTTGCAGTGGTTACTATTACTACAAAAAAGGAGAGTACGTTTCAGGGAAGCTAGACTTGTTCGACATCAGAAAGTATATAGATCGAGACTGATATATAGAAGTTCGTCCACTTTTCTTACTTTTGTTATCTTACGTGATTCAATTTGTATTCTAGGGTAACACTTGCTATTAATGAAGAATATTTACGCTATAGACCAACTGAAATCCATAAAAGTATCTGGGAACATATGAAATATGATGCTATTGAAGACTGTGGACCGATAAAGTACGAAATGAAGCACTAAAAAGAATAGGTGAGGAAATAAGTATAGCAGACATCATAAAAGGGGACAGGTCAATGACAAATACGCTATGGCCACTCGGGAAGTAATATTTAGTGTCTTATTTTCATTATAGGAATGGATTTGTCTGTTTGTGGGTATGTAATTTTCGTTACTCTGGAAGAAGCAGTAAGCAGAATAATAGTAGAAGCAGACCTAGAGTAG
Organism: Schistocerca nitens; assembly: GCF_023898315.1. Lineage (NCBI taxonomy): Eukaryota > Metazoa > Arthropoda > Insecta > Orthoptera > Acrididae > Schistocerca > Schistocerca nitens. The sequence goes on along the minus strand of NC_064614.1, from coordinate 562,284,314 downwards.
AACATGAAAAATAGATTGTGGATGTTGTTGGGCGTATGACGTACGTAGCAAAGAAAATACATTGCGTGACAAAAATAGTGTAGCACCCAGAAGACATGTGAACGTAAGGGTCTAGTGAAGCAGGGGATACAACCCGTCGGCTTTGACCAATGACGTCATACATTAGTCATAGTAATGTCTTCACTTCGAGGCATAGATAATAAAACTGTTCTGTGCTCCGGATAAGCGCTATCATTGTACATTAAAATAATTATTCGTAATGATATTGAGGTAATTTGGAATATTAGTTTGTTATTGTAGAACAATATTTAGTGTCTTATTTTCATATGGATTTGTCTGTTTGTGGGTATGTAATTTTCGTTACTCTCTGTCTACGCGAGCTTCGGTTATTCCTCGATATTTCCGTGTGGTAAGTTCACTTTTCCATTTGCTTCTTTCACTGTATTTCACTATTTTGACATATTTCACTGTTTTATTCCACCAATATGTGTATTTTCGTGTTGTGAAGTACGTAATAGAAATTTCTCAGCTGTCGATCTTCTTTCGTTTCCCAGCACTAGTATCAGTGACACATTTTCGAATGTGTACTTGCTGTATTACAGGCGAAACCCCCCGACACAACTAAAATTTGTATCCCGTCCTTCACTTCGCATTTACACTGACACTATATATGTCAATTGGCGAGCAAGATAACAAATGTAACGAATGGGATACTATTAGCGTCCAAGGCAACAAGAAAACTGTACCCCATAGTGAAGTACGGGATACAAATTGTACATGTGTCGTCTTCCTGTCTCCGTGTAGTTCAATTGAGGTGCAGGTTGCAAATGTAACGTACGTCTATTTCCACCTTTTCGTTTCCAGTGTACATATATAGAGGTCAAAGGAAGTCTGGTATACATATATTACATACGTAGGTCCTTCTGTCATCAGTAGTACTGATATGTACGTAACAAAAGACTGTTAATAATAGCGGAGACGAAATAAACAACACATCTACAATTTGTATCCCGTTTTCCACTCAGGGTTTGATACATCGTTCAAATGAAGAACAGGACAGAAATGCTAGTGAAAACGAAGAAATCGACGTACGCTGAACTTGTATCCCGTACTGCACTTAAGCAATACAGTTCGAAAGAGTTTCGAGATACAACTGACACACATGTAATGTGATGTATTCTTTGCTAGTAATATATTTCATTCATTTCTTTCCATTGTATTTTGCGGAGAAATACTAAGATACAAACACGTGATATCGTTAACGTGAAAATACTACTGGCCCTTATATATGTGAAGTACAGTTTTTCTCTCTTGCATTCCTTTGTTTCTGAACATTCTTCTCAGCTCTTTCATCTTTGCAATACATGCTCTCTGGCCAATTCTGACGTCATTGGTCAAAGCCGACGGGTTGTATCCCCTGATAAACTAGACCCGAACGTAACGTCGTATACCCAAACAACATCGGTGGTTGTGTAAATGACTACTGCTGTAGTTTTCGTGACAGATAGAATGGCCATCATAGTGCATTAGTGTTGTTCTTGTTTAGTGTTGTTAACTAGCCTATAATCGAGTCGCTGTAAGAAGGTACCTGACAACTGTAGTGTGTTGGACGCAGCAGCTTCGTGCGCCTTCTGCAACCAATCACGTAACACGATTTTGTAAACGTCTCTATGACAACGTCTCATTGTTTCCGGAGCTCTATAGACGGTTATTGTTTTCGTCTGCAGCCGTTTGCGCTTCGCAGTTGAAAGCTGGCAACAGAGCTGCTAGCTGTCAGGGACCTTCATACGACCTCTCTACTGTATAATAGGGTATATACACTGAGATGAAGTCAAGGGGTAGCGATATGTGCGTATACAGATGCCGATAGTATCATGTATACAAGGCAAAAAAGTGAAGTGTTTTGGCGGAGCTGTCATTTGTACTCAGGTGGTTCATGTGAATAGCTTTCCGACGCGATTATGACCGTGCGACTGGAATTTTCAGACTCTGAACGCGGAGTGGTAGTTGGAGCTAGACGCGTGGGACATTACATTTCGGAAATCGTTAGGGAGTTCAGTATTCCGAGTTTCACAGTGTCAAGAGTGTGCCTAGAATATCAAATTTCAGGCATTCCTCTCAACGTCGACAACGCAGTGGCTGATGACTGCATGTTGAGGGTTGTGTTTTCTTTTTTGGCACAGTTTATTTCAAATTGGATGTTTGTGTTAAATGCTTTCGTTTATTATACAGGGTGATTCAAAAAGAATACCACAACTTTAAAAATGTGTATTTAATGAAAGAAACATAATATAACCTTCTGTTATACATCATTACAAAGAGTATTTAAAAAGGTTTTTCTTTCACTCAAAAACAAGTTCAGAGATGTTCAATATGGCCCCCTCCAGACACACGAGCAATATCAACCCGATACTCCAACTCGTTCCACACTCTCTGTAGCATATCAGGCGTAACAGTTTGGATAGCTGCTGTTATTTCTCGTTTCAAATCATCAATGGTGGCTGGGAGAGGAGGCCGAAACACCATATCCTTAACATACCCCCATAAGAAAAAATCGCAGGGGGTAAGATCAGGGCTTCTTGGAGACCAGTGATGAAGTGCTCTGTCACGGGCTGCCTGGCGGCCGATCCATCGCCTCGGGTAGTTGACGTTCAGGTACTTACGGACAGATAAGTGCCAATGTGGTGGCGCTCCATCCTGCTGAAATATGAATTGTTGTGCTTCTTGTTCGACCTGAGGGAACAGCCAATTCTCTAACATCTCCAGATACTGTAGTCCAGTTACAGTAGCACCTTCGAAGAAAAAGGGACCAAAAACTTTATTGGCTGAAATGGCACAGAAAACGTTCACCTTAGGTGAGTCACGTTCATACTGAGTTGTTTCCCGCGGATTCTCAGTGCCCCATATACAGACATTGTGACGGTTGACTTTCCCGTTAGTGTGGAAACTTGCTTCATCACTAAACACAATCTTTGAAACGAAAGATTCATCTGTTTCCATTTGAGCAAGGATAAAATCACAGAAATCGATTCTTTTAATCTTATCAGCTGCAGACAGTGCTTGAACCAATTTCAGACGATAAGGTTTCATAACTAACCTTTTTCGTAGGACTCTCCATACAGTTGATTGTGGAATTTGCAGCTCTCTGCTAGCTCTGCGAGTCGATTTTCCTGGGCTGCGAACAAATGCTTGCTGGATGCGTGCTACATTTTCATCACTCGTTCTCGGCCTTCCAGAACTTTTCCCTTTGCACAAACACCCATTCTCTGTAAGCTGTTTATACCAACGTTTAATACACCACCTATCAGGAGGTTTAACACCATACTTCGTTCGAAATGCACGCTGAACAACTGTCGTCGATTCACTTCTGCCGTACTCAATAACACAAAAAGCTTTCTGTTGAGCGGTCGCCATCTTAGCATCAACTGGCGCTGACGCCTAGTCAACAGCGCCTCAAGCGAACAAATGTACAACTAAATGAAACTTTATAGCTCCCTTAATTCGCCGACAGATAATGCTTAGCTCTGCCTTTTGTCGTTGCAGAGTTTTAAATTCCTAAAGTTGTGGTATTCTTTTTGAATCACCCTGTATGTTACGATAATTTCTGCTACTTCTAACAGCCTCCACAGGTGAGCCGTCAGCACGTCAGAGTACGATAATGAGGACTCAGTGAGAAGCTTGGAACCTCATGAGCGCAATAGAGGAACTACGTTAAAGAATAGTATCTGCTCGAAGGTCTGGAAAGCTGTATTGGTCCCTGTGCACATCCATCCTGCATTCAAGTCTATATGGCGTAGGATGACACGGTGGCCGGTCGGCATCACGTGGTCGTCTGGACCTAATCGCGGGGTTGCTGTCTTTTCAACCTGATTACTTGTTTGCTTGCTGGTTGTCACAGTCTATCATTTACCTTCAAACTGGTAGAAAAACCAGGAAAAGCCCAATTAGGATAGACATTTGATTCTTGGTTCTTACTTGTTCTTCAGTCTTGGTTGTCCTGTGAAGCTTCAGTATCTTCACGTATCAGTATAGCAGTCTTTATTTAGAACGCTTATGACCAACCTTTATTTCTTCTTTTCCTACAATACGCCGATCGCAGCTTTCTGTATTTTACTTCTGTTTGTTATGTGTTTGTTATTGCGTTAGTTTGATGATTTGACGTTCCAAGTTTGTCTCTTGCTAGGCAGAGGGGTCTTCTGTCAGTGGCTGAGATGCTGCTGCTTCTAGTTTCGTTTCCGAACCATGTTATGGAGCCGTATTCTCATTACTGGCCTACAGATGCTTTCTACGTCACACAGACTACGGGTGTACCTGCGCTTCCGAAGTTGTACCTGACCATCTTGACTAGGTTTCCTGCCTTAGTGGCTCATTCTATCATGTGGGTCAATTGTTTCTTCCATGACAGTCAACCGGATTGCTGTCTTTTGGAAGTCGGCGTAAGTCTTTCTCGGCAGAGTAAGATCTCACTTCATTTCGGCAGCATGGCAGCATGGTATCCATTACTCCAGCCTTTTCAAACAGGTGGTTATATTAACTTCCACCGTTTGTGGTGGGGCTTAGGACTATCGTCTGCATACAGTGCGAGGTCTTCATTCTATCTGCTTAGTGTCGATACGTCAGCTTTGGGGAAAGTGTGCAATACTGGGGAGAGAACTGCTCAACGTGGTACTCCTCCTCTCTGAATTTGTGGGTCACAGACATTGTCGCCAGCAGTTATTCACATTTCTCCGCTCACAGCGCTTAGGATGTTTAGTAGCAGCTGCTGAAGCGGAAAGCCTTATCTCGCTAGTTTATATTAGCACCCATAAATCATGCCTTATCAAGGGTACTGTGCATATCAATAGAGGGAGAAAGCACCCAACCCGCACGTTTAAGGTTTCTGTGATGCCCATTATTGGCACCAGGGTGGAATTGGCTCTCCTAAATCTTGCTACAAATTAGGGCGGATTCTGTTCTTTGAAGCAAATTTCTTAATTCTGATGCCGACTGTGGTTCCGAAGGTGTTTCCTGTTATTATTTACTTCTCATATGTTTCGTGTCGATTTTGTTTCTTAGTGTGTTGACGCTACCGGTGATTTGGCATTATTGGTATTACCGCGTCTATTTTCGAACGAAATGCGTCACGTAATGCGTGTCTTTTGGCTCTGTGTGCATTTGTTTTATTTTCTTCCTGGAATGTTTGAGATTTTTCTCTTTGTTCAGCTGTGATGATGTCGTCTAAAAGGAGAGCTGCTTCGCTAGATGAGATCTCTTGTACGGTCACTTTTTCGAAATTTTTTTCAAAGGAGCTGTGGTTTTCTCGTTTCTTATTTTGTTCCGGTCCTAAGAGATGGCAGGTTATTTCTGATCCGGCGCGTAGCAGAGCTCGGTTCTGTTCAGTCATACTGGAATTAGGCACAGGTGGTTGCCAGTTGGGGTTGTATGACATGGGATTGCGCGATCCGGCATTTGCCTTAGGGTCAAGAGAAAGTCTTTGTCGAAAAATATTCGTGAGGATTGAAAAAATAACTTTTTAAATTATTAATTTCTTTTGTTTTTTTAATTAACGCCATTTCACCAACTATGATTTGTTTGTGCAGCTATATCTAACATTGTTTCTGAAATCTTAGTTTTGTGCATTACAGCAATATCACTATTACCGGCTTGCACCACACACACGTGTCCAATAAAAATATCTTCACTCTTCACACAGAATATTGTGTAGTACGTAGTTAAAAGACAAGTAAGAAGTAATAATTATAACTGCAGTATATATTAATATATCTTAAAGGTACGTAATGGAGCCTCTTGCTGGATTAATTTCTGGTATAATTTTGTTTGCTGACAGTATTAAGTGCATGATAATATTAAGCTACGTAAACCGGATTTTTCTTCACTTTTGTGCACACACAGGAGAGTATAAAACTTTCATTTTATAGAGATGACTGGCGTAACATTCAAATCCTAGTCCTATTCACATTATGGAGCTTTGGAGCCGTTTACCAATTTAGACTCGGTGAAGTTGCTCTGTTCTCATCCGGTCAGATGTATACGGACATAAAATATTTTTTTTAGGGGGGCGGGGGGGGGGGATTTGCTTCAGCTCTGTTAAAATCTTCTTGTATGTATTGACATATTTTGTGTGGGAACGAGTTAATCAGTATAGCAATGCAGGATAAATCAAGCATTTCCTCCCGAGGTGAGCATACAGCATATCATGTTTGAAAGTGAGGATGACATTGGTGTGCGATCTGGATGCCGTAAACAATACTGTTGGCTATGAAAACGAGACGCAATGCCGGCAGACAGCTGTCAGCTCCTCAGCTAACATGCCTTTTCAGAGCAGGTCCTGTTGCGGACATTTCTGTGCTAACACGATATAGCGCTAAGACAAGGCCGTAGGACTAAGTAGTTCGAAGCTGAGCGCTAACTCAGACAAAGCTCATATCGGGGTATCTTGGACTCGATCATCCGTCCCTAGATTTGACCTAAATTATTTCCACGTCTATAGTTCAGTTAGGCCTGTATGACAGAGCTTTTAAACCGTTTCTGTTACCCACAACGCCGGCCAAAGTGGCCGTGCGGTTAAAGGCGCTGCAGTCTGGAACCGCAAGACCGCTACGGTCGCAGGTTCGAATCCTGCCTCGGGCATGGATGTTTGTGATGTCCTTAGGTTAGTTAGGTTTAACTAGTTCTAAGTTCTAGGGGACTAATGACCTCAGCAGTTGAGTCCCATAGTGCTCAGAGCCATTTGAACCATTTTTTTGTTACCCACAACGCTCTTTAGCACTACTGTTGACGTGTCTGTCCTTAAGAATCCTGGTACGTCTTCGATAAGTCCACCAAAACAAACAACATTGGGAGAAGTAAAGCGATTTTAAAAGCAGGCTAACAATAGGAAGAAAATTTGTCAGAAAGAAAGATAATGTTAATGTCTCTTTGCGAACTGTGATTTCTGTCTCACTGACGAGGACATTGTACATATATTAATAGAATGTGATGAATGAAATCATCCAAGAACAATTACACTGTAGTTTATTGTTTTCCTCTTACAGCGGCTATTAATTCCACGGATAGGGCCGGTGCCAAATGTGTTTTCCGTTTCATCCGTTTGTAAAAGGGAACTTTAAAATGTGTGGAGAGTTTCTTGCTTTTCGTTATGTATAATTGGATTTCATGACAAAAATTTGTGGCGTATGTTGTAATAATACAGTCAGACTAATGTACCTTGTAGACTAAATACATCGCACAGTTGTGTTTTACGCGAAGACACTGAAATGTTCTGCTTGTTTCGTTATGTGGCATAATTGTATCTGATGGAATGGTCTGCGCCTGAAACAGAAAAATAAAAAATCTGTTAAAATCTAACACAAATTTAAGTTTTAGGAAGTCTCTTCTGAAAATATTTGTCTCGAGTGCAGCATAATGTGGAAGAGCAACATAGACGATGAGCTTCACAGACAAGAAAATAATAGTTTATGTAATGTGGTATTAGAGAATAAGAATAAGGATTAGATAGGTAGATCGGATAATTAATGAAAAGTTGCTGTACGTAATCTTGTGCGTGTGTGTGTGTGGGGGGGGGGGGGGGGCTGAAATTGAAAATTGGGGAAGTATAGAGGGAGACCGAGCATACAGTGAGTGGCTTGAAGTGGATGCAGACTGTAGTAATTACGCAGATATAATGAGAATTGGACAGGATAGGTTAGCGTGGAGAGCAGTGGCCCAGCTGATGACAGCAACAGCTGCAGAAACAACAAAACAACAACAACAACGGCGACGACGATGATGACGTCCATCTGCCAGCTGCTCCATAATAAGAATGAGTGGGTCAGAACTGGTAACGACTATTTCACCTTAGCTACCATAATGAAACTGGCGTCATACAGTCAGAAGCCAGCATTGTCCCCCACGTTATTCATAGTTTAAAATTTAATGTGGAAGTTATTCCACGGCAAACGAGGTTGATAGTGGTTCTCGTCATCAGGTGCTCTGTGTTTATTCCCTGTCACACAGTTACAACAAAACAAACGCTGGTCTCTGGTTCGCTTCTTTTCTTCTCGTGCCCAAAGCTTTTAGCGGAGGGCGCGAGTATTCCGTTCGGTCGCTCAGCTTTATCGCGGAGGCGCCGGTCCGGCGAGGTCTACCCCCTTCCCCCCTCCTCTTCCAGCCACCCTCACGCGAAGGTATCCGCACTGCTGACGCGGGATGGCAGCTGACGGCCGCTCTTGTCCATATCATTCTGCTTCGTCTCTTCTGACAACTGTGCCCTTACCGACCGAACAGCAGAGACGCCAATGCACTAATTACGCCCCATAGCTCACCATACCGCTTATTACGTCGCCAGTCTGACACAAATTCAGTATTTCGCCAATAAAAGCTTCACTTCTCCTCCTTTTATCTAATAGATCAATCCCTCACATTTTCTAGAGTGGACTCATTGCATATGCGTCTAATTTCTCTGCTTCCCTTAGTATTTGTTACATCTATTTAGATGTCCATAATATTCGCACAAACAATTTACACAGTTTTCATGAATACAGGGACTGGAACTCCACCGACAAACTTCCAGAAGTGGTAGAACAATCAAAAGAAAAACAAAAGAAGTCTATTAATCAAGGGACCTAAAAAGCATACCTTAAGGACCATGAGCACTTGTCCATCTTCGGTACTGTGAAATACACGTGGTACTGCAAGCTCTTTGCTTTCCGTATTTTGGGAGCAAGTAGAATGCACCAAAAAATGAAAAAAGAATTCCAGTAAATATGGGCTCCAAAATACATACCTTAAGAGCTATGTGTACATGTTCAGCAGAAGAGATGTACAGTCTTAGACAATAAAACTGACCGCCGGCCGGCCGCCACAGAGACTAAGTCCGAGTCATTCACTTAAGGTGGCCAATAAAACTGACCGCCCCTGACAACTCTAAGTCCGGCCATATGCACAATCTGGCAACACTGTAAGATGCGGAAGTGTTAGGAGGAAGTATTATCTACTTCCGAGACGTTGTCGGACTATGTGAGCCCGTGGTCTAGTGGCAAGCGTCGTGCGTTCTAAGCTTATAGTCGCCTGTTCGCGTCCAACTGTGTTTTTTTTTTTTTTTCCACAGTCGGTCTAAAGTTATGAGTCTGACTGAACATAAAAGATAATTCGCTTAACATTCTACCCACCAGCAATAACAAGTATTCCAGAAACAATTCCGCAGGACAGCTCGTGGCTGCGTCGCGATCATAACAGCTTACGCTCGAGCGTTTCCTCGCGCTGCAGCGGCTACCGGCCACCGGCCAGGCGCCACCCGCCGCCTGAAATCCGGCACCGCTCAGGTGAACGCGGCGCGACGCTGTCAGTGTATGTATCAACTGTCATTTTCGAATTTGAAGTTCTAGTTATCATCTTGCAGTTAAGCATTGGATTTTGCATACTTGAGAATCATGAACTACAGTTAAGCATTGTAAAATTGAGTCGCAAGTGGAAATAGGTGTAACATCTGCAACACAACGTTTACTTTTGGTATAACAGAGGGGTGAATGCAGAGGAGGCAGCTAGAAAGATTTGAATTGTGTGTGGAGCGAGTGCTTTTGGGAAAAATACGCCAGAACAAGATATTCTTGTTTCAACAAAGATCGTTCTAGTATCAATGATTTTCCACATTAAGCAAGTCTCGACTACTGATATATGTGATAGATTACCATTTTACCATCATGCGACATTTGCATTCAACAGGCAAAGTTCAGAAGTCTGGTGTACGAGTACTACATGCTCTAATTCGAAACAACAAAAATCAACGGAGTGACTATTATTGAACGTCATCAGGTCGCTCATTGAGCATTCGTATGCAGTACTGTAACTGGTGACGTGTTATGATGCCTTTATCATTAACTTCCTAAGAAGAAATGAAAGGCTGAGCCCCTCCAAAAGACATAAACTCGAGCAAAGAGTAGTGTGAACATAATATTTTACATCTGATAGCTCCAAAAGTGAGTTTTGGGCTACGAATTCTACCAAAACACAGCTGGAATTTGTTGCCAACAACTGAGACACCTTTCGGTCTCAGCGTAAGAAAATCGAGCAACACAACTACATCACATGTTCTACTGCATGATAACGCACTTCTTGATTTGAGAAACAAAACTATCCAGGAGATTGAAATTAAAGTCGTCTCTCAGGCACTTGTATTGATAGAGAAGTCCTCTCTCAAGCACTTGTCCCTCTCGTCATATATTCGTTAAGTTTTACCTTTCCCGCTCTTGATCGATCAACCGTCGACGCAATTCATTTCTAGACGAAAATACTCTTAAAACTACTCTGGTATAATTATATCGTTGAAACCAGTAGGTTTCTACTGGCGTAGAATTTGTAAACAACTTTAGCATTGTCAGATCGTTTTAGATATCGTGAAAGAAAATTCTTTTGCTGATTAATTTCTCATTGATGATTACTGTTGCGTTTAGTAAACTATCGGAAAATCCAATTAAAATATTCACTGTACTAATACAAAATAAATTCAGCTTACTACAGAAACATCACGACGGCAGACTATCTTAATAAAGCATTAAGTATCTGTGAGACGATTGAGCGTATTTTAACACGAATTAGTAGGACATTACCGACTTTTGACTTCGAAAAGATCCGTATTTACTTCATTTCCTGTATCATCCGCTATTATTATGAAAAGTGGCATTTCATAGATATAATTATGTATTCACAACAACAAAAAATATGTCGTCATTATGAATTTGGCAGTACCGTAAGGTTTTCGCTCTGACACTAAGGGTTACTGAAAGTAGCAAGGCGCGTTGTCTTACGATTCCCTTATTGCGTTTGTATCTGCCTGCTTGTAGCTCTGCTACAAAAGAATTAAAAATCTGGCTTTCAGCGAGTCTCGAAAGGCGAACGGAAGCAGCTTGCACCTGGTAGCCCAACATGTTTCTTGGGAACAGGCTACTTCCTAAGTGGGAAGACATTCTTTTGTGGTTGAATTGTTGGCAAATGTCAGTCAGACGTGTGCTGTTGGTCTAAGCGTTTCGGTGTGTTGAATTTGTACCAATGATTTTTCTACAGGTTTTTTCTGTCCCAAATAGAGAGTTGAAGCCTCCCATTAGTATTTTCACGTCATCTTGGTAAATTTTGCTCATAGTATTTTCGAGTGTGTTCCACAATTTTTCGACATTTTCGGTGTTTTCCTTATTTTCGATCTTGGTGGGGGCATGTGCATTTATGAGTGTATATTTTTTATAGGGGCTCTGAATGAGCATAGTCATAACTCGATTGTTGATGGGTGTGATTTCTTCGACAGAGTTGTTGATAGATCTGTGTTCGAGAAATGCAATGCCGAGGATTGGTGCGAGTTTCGCTACCTTTTGTTGTATTTTGAAGATGCCATGGTTTCCGTAATGCAAGTTTTAATTGTCAATTAATCGTGGTTCTTGAAGAGCAAGGATGAGAATTTTCTGGCGGACGATTTCTTTTGTGAGATTATTTAGGTTTCTTGTTTGGATCAATGTATCGATGTTTAGTTTTCAAATGAATGTTTTCTGCTTGTAGGGAAATTTACCAGAGATCTTCGATATTCTCTGCCGTGCTAACCTGGACTCCCCAGAGTGCGAAAATCCAACTGCCGCCTATCGGTGGCCAGGTTGTGTACCACCTGGGATAAAGTTACCTTTGCTTGCATAGTTCATGTTTTCTCGTGTTTCATTGGTTTGGCCTGGGTGATACCAGGACCGGACAGGACCAGAGGGTGTTGAAGCCTTTGGAAGCAAATATTTTCAGCCAAGCTCATTGAGCTAACAGACGGTGACCAGAGTAGCGGTGATTTTCACTCAGATGTGTCTGGATTTTGGGTTCAACGGATTGAGTAGCCGTTCAGGATTGTGTTAGTATTTGGTTCACCACAAGTATTTGATTTCCACGGTACCATCCATATGGGGGAGGGTTTCCCCTATCGGCCACACGGGATTTTTATTATTATTATTATTGTCATTATGTCATCAGCAAATCCGATATGGTGTATCTTCCCTCCACTGAAATAGATGTGTGTTGTTCGATTCAGTATTTCCATCACATAAACATGGTTTATAATTACGTTACATTGCTGCTAGTAGACATATTTCTCACTTTTTCTTAGACAGTTGCTAGCTGTTACCCCATCATAGGAATTTATGTGCGCAGCGTTGTTGCAATACAGACGTTCAAATTATCCGATTTCTGTAATTTCATTTCGATACAAGATCGTCCTAATCGGATTCAGCCAGTCAGTCTTAATGTGGCTATCCGACTACGGCGCTCATCATATGATAGACTGGGTGAACCACATTCTTAATCGGACTGTTGAATCCAGATCACTTATCTATGACAGGGAATGAATTCTTAAACACTGTGCTTATTACAAATACGTTATTTAAATATAAATATATGAACTAACGACATAACAATGTATTTACAGGAGCAGAGACCCATCCATCATAGTAGAGCAGTGCGAGATTGGTTTCAGGGCCAAGAGAGGATGAAGCTGTAGCCGTTTGTTCCACGATCACCGAACATCAACCAGATAGAGAATATGTGGGCAGAGGTAACAAGGTCATTGCCATGTGTCCCTACAAATGCAAGCGACCTTTGGACGAATATAGAAAACGTATGGTGGGAAGTAAACCATCACGCTACACTGTCGACGACTTAATGAAATCAATTTCCCTACGCCCTCGAGAAATCTTACGTAATGATCGTGGGTGGGTTGGTTACTAAAAGTATACTCGTCCACAAAGCCCATGTGGACAGTTATCTGATAATCGGTCAAGCTTTGCTTTGTCGCAGCCCTTTAGCATACATCAAGTCCATTTACTTTCAGTCCCCTCCTTACAATTCTTGCAGTGCAAGGTAATTGAAAAATCTCATCCACTCGACGCCAACTGAGGAACTGACTGGTGCATGTGTTGTTCAACACACAGTAGTTGACACCCTCACAGGAATCAATGACTGTGTTTGTGTGTGTGTGTGTGTGTGTGTGTGTGTGTGTGTGTATGTGTGTGTGTGTTTTCGTGTTAACGCACGATGTGAATCAATACTATTAACATTAGAGAGACAACCAACAATAAATATTGCATCAAATATGACTGTAAAGTATTTTAATGCGATGGGAAGCTACAAACTGAATTTTTACCCATCCCACGTCCTGCGTATTCCGTTGAGTAAGATCTATTAACTCCATAGTATCGTTAGCAGAGACAGTGCGCTCTTGTTGTCGAGGCTCGCGACAAGTGCAGCGATTAGCAGTGCCCAATGCCGCCGCGATTTGTTTATGTTGGCTGAGCGTGGACGCTGCAGCAGACGCTTCGCCCTAAACAGAAAGAAATCACCATGGCTCTGACTCCAGTGAGCGGATATCACTGCCTGCGTGTTCTTATAGTAACCAACGTGAGACTCTACTCACAGGTGCCATGGAGCAATTGCAACGGGTATCATGTCATTAGTCATCAGAATATTAACCAGTGATGAAACGTCCACTCTATTTGAATCCCAAGACAATAGGAACCTTGTCACAAAGGAATGTGAGGTGATATCAAAACTTATCCAACATACAAAAATTAACTGCAGGGCTTTCATGTTTGCAGTAATAGCACACAAGGAAATATTATGTCTTGGAAGCGTATATTTCATTTCCTCTTCTCATATTAACGCCCTTGTTTTAATATGAAGTGAGAAAATAAACACGAAAAACTAAAGTTCCTGAGAAGCATATAAGTCATTTCCTCGTCTCATATCACAACTTTTGTTTTAGTATGAAGTAAAAAAATAAACAGTTTAGAGTTCTGAAGCATAATATGACACCAGATTCTTATCGTAGGCGCTATCGGAAACGCCAAAAGCAGGGAGCTGTCCATTCTTTCGTCCAACAGTCTGTTTCCTTTCATGTATTTATTCCTCCCGCTAGGAGATTATTATTTAAGGACTTGTGGGCATAAAGTCCTTCAGCAGAACAAGCCTTATGTTATTGTGCTAATTACCGTATGGAAAAAATGCAACAAAGACGAGTTCCGCTAGAGCAGTGAGGTTATTTGCACATGTGTGTATTCAGCAATGACTGCCAGCTGCCACAACACTTCACAGAATCCTTGCGGCAGGCAACACAACTGTGCGTGCACTTCAGACTTCATTCAGTGAGACGTCAGGAGATGGATGAAAACGTCAAATTAACGTCGCTTTCCGAGTCGTATTCAATCCAGAATGAGGTGTTATTAAGGTAGTTGGGTGATCTAGCAATTCCACTTTTATGATTCCCATATGAGTATTTCGATAGCCAAAAGAACCCGCTAGTGTGAAACTATCGGGAACTGCATTATATCAAACTGCAAGAACTTCAGACAATACGTGGACTCTACTCTTCGCTGGGTGACCTATTACTGTTATTTAGCATTCTCTCCGTCCTAGTCAAATGGTTCAAATGGTTCTGAGCACTATTGGACTTAACATCTGTGGTCATCAGTCCCCTAGAACTTAGAACTACTTAAACCTAAGTAACCTAAGGACATCACACACATCCATGCCCGAGTCAGGATTCGAACCTGCGACCGTAGCAGTCGCGCGGTTCCGGACTGAGCGCCTAGAACCGCTAGACCACCGCGGCCGGCCACGTGCTAGTCGTAATGCAAATGGAACTTCAGAGGCGCTTTCCGCTATTCTTGACAAACATCAGTAACCTGTAATCACTGAGAGTCACAACTGCGTTCTAGGCGCTCAGTCAGGAACCGCGCGACTGCTACAGTCGCAGGTTCGAATCCTGCCTCGGGCATGGATGTGTGTGATGTCCTTAGGTTAGTTAGGTTTAAGTAGTTCTAAGTTCTAGGGGACTTATGACCACAGATGTTGAGTCCCATAGTGCTCAGAGCCATTTGAACCATTTGTCACAACTGCGTGATAATGGTTCAGGTTGTCAGTAGTTGTGGTGGTGTTACGTTGTCAAACTGCTTACAGTAACGTTAATGGTGGCGCACATACTTTAGCGCTGACTACCTACTTAAGTAAAGATAGTGTTGTGGCGTCGTCGCTTGTCTTTATTTGGCCTCAGCTTGAGTAATCCGATTTAACGAACATGGTACTCCAATCGCGGGCTCCTAATAAAGTATGACTGCAGAGATTATCGTGCGGATATTACATTAATTCTGCAATGAAATGCTTAACAAATCTTACCCTCAGATATGCAGCTGGAATGACTAATTACACAGGTACTCCATGTTGCACTAAGTGATCAGTTCGCTGCAATCCTGCTTGTACTGTTCGTAAATACTCGTATACTTCAGAAATGGTTCTAATGGCTCTGAGCACTATGGGACTTAACTTCTGAGGTTATCAGTCCGCTAGAACTTAGAACTACTTAAACCTAACTAGCCTAAGGACCTCAGACACACCATGTCCGAGACAGGACTCGAACCTGCGACCGTAGCGGTCGCGCGGTTCCAGACTGTAGCGCCCAGAACCGCACGGCCACTCCGGCCGGCTTGCCATATGAACCATTTGAACTATTTAACACAAAATGACATTAAAAATTTAAGTTATTCACGAGCAGCTAGTTGAGAATATGTATGAACATTAAATGACACGACGAACCGTCTTGTTCTGCATATGGATTCAAACCCAGCTCATGCAGACTAAGCAAAGATTTCGTGACTGACGGAAACTAACAGTCATTCCTGATTAGGCATACAGAGAGTGATATACCTCGATTTTAGACAGTATCAGTTAGCAAATATCAACTTTAAATTGCATAACGCAAACATTTTTAACAGACGCGAATTCCTACCCAGCATCTATTGTCCCTGTTAACGAACTACGAGAGATGTTAAATATTGCTTCTTCACAAGTAACTTACTTGAAATGCCGTGAGGTAAAGCTGTGTGTTGGACACGGATTCGAACCCGGAACCTAATCGGATTGCTATCGAAGCACAGTCAAATGTGACATATCGGAATTTCGCGGCAGTAGCTAGATGTTTTAACTGAAATGACGAGACGAAACATTAATTTTTTCCTTCCCAGGACTCCAACCTGGCACCTATCGCTGTTATATTCTAGAGAAAACGAACGTTAAATATGGGTTTGTTGCACCAGCAGTGACATGTGAGCATGTTTGAACTGAAATAATATGACGAAGAGTTCAGCGCTCACTGGGAATAGAGCCACACACATATCGTTGTTGACTACACACAAAGAGACGTCAGCTACCGAATTTTTCTCCACCAGCTGCTCAGAATAGCATCTTGAACTTACAGTCATCTCGCAAATAGTTCTGTGTCTCACTGGGAGTTAAAAACGTCAGATATCGTTAGTGTGACAGCGAATGAAAATACATTAAAAATCGAAATTATTATCCACCAACAGATAGGTGTTCTCATGCTAGAGCTTGATAATACATAATTAAATCTTTAGTGCCGGGCCAGGATTCGATCCCATTTACGCGTAATATGTGAAGGTGTTGAGGAATCTGCAGTTTTGAACAAACAACAAATTGTAGCCGAGCTGTATTGCCACGAAGGGACCAAATTCCGCGTTAAGGGCGGTCTGAGTTGCATTCCCAGTTCAGAACCAATTTTATCGACATACAGAAGCTCAAATAAAAGATGGAATAAGTGTCGTCACTTGAAATAAATAACTAGTATAAGAAAGGTTACTGGTGATAGAGTTTCTACATGTCGCCACTCCAGACTTTATTGTGGTTCAACATACCGTCTACTTGGTAAAGAAGGAATATCATCTTTAATGTGAATTTCCAGACCACGCAGCCATTATATCTCCTTCACTTGGTGTAGCCAGGAGAGAATGGAATCTGTCTCTCCCTATCTAAAATCATTGACAGAAGTGGGAATCGAACCCAGACCATAGGTATAACAACCTACCCTCCGTCCAACAGACCACGAAATCCTCTTCTCTGCGAGTCATTTTTCTATCGTAACGCAGTTGCGCCACACTGGATGAAAATTCTGACACACAGGCTCCCTGTAGTAATTTGCAGCATGTTCAGCAAATTCATTTACTTGGTTGACCGAATCACGATGAACTAGCTGCCTCGCCTACCCAGTGCATACATTCGACTATTTTGTAATCACAGAAATAAAATCACGTAACTGCCACCTACACACAACTGCCAACAGTGTAGGATGCAGAAGTTTAAATAGGAAGTGTTCCTTTCCACTTGAGCTATTCTATTGCGCTATCTGTTACTAGAAAACGTCGTTCAGTCCAAAAGAAAAGCTGTAACTGTTTGTCTCTCAGAAGTCAAGACCTGGCCATATGCATAATCTCACAGTGCTGTGGAATCCAAAAGTTCTGGAGGAATAGTTGCCGAGCTCTGGAGCTGTTGTAGCTACGTGTCAGCTTGTAGCATAGATAAGATGTCGCGAGTTCGAATACATTCAGTGCTACATTTTTTAAAACGCAATTCTACTCTCTGCTGAAGTTATCAATCTAATGGAACTTTGAACATAATTCCCTTCACTTCTCAACCCAAAGTAGTCGCATGTGGAAAAAGGACTATTAAACCTGAATAGAGCAAAATGTCACAGTAGTTAGACAGCAGGCAGCAGATGCATCTCGAAGATGTGCAGGGAGAGCGCATCGTGCCATAATATGTCAGAAAAGTATTTTCTACATTAGCCGTCGTGTGGTAGTGATATTTTAGTCTTCTTCAAACTTTGTTTGACAGCTTTAACTCAGAACAAGTTTTCTACATGCATGTAATCAATAAACTGCATGTGCATTGTCAGACTGTCATAGGTAACATCAGAGAATTCGCATATATCGTTGATGATTAATGTCTCTCTCATGTTTACTATTGTTTTAACAACACTAAAGGAAACCTTACGAAAATTGTGCACTGTATTATAAGAAATGAAATAAAACTAACCATGATAACCTTACGACGAAAGTATCTGTACACAAGCATGCCTCTATCGACACGAATTAGTAAAATACTACTCACTTAGATTTTGATTGGGTCTGTGTTTAATTGGTATGCTGTGTCATACTCAAGAGGGATGCAAATGTGGCATTTCATAAATATAGTTACGTATTCCTAGAAACCCAAAATTCGCTTGTCAGCAGTGGAAAGAGGCGTTACCTGTTGTGCAGCATTGTAAGTTTTTCAACATTGCACTATGAGCTGAAAGCATTTTCTTGCGATTTCCTTATTGATGTTTGATCTGACTGCTTGTAACTCTTTCACAGAAGGGATAAAAACGTTACCAGTCAGTGAGACTGGAACTGCGAACCGTAAAAGACGCTGTTTCACAGGTCAGCACGTTACCACAGAGCTGGCGAGGAGGTATGAGTCTCAGCTTCCTATTACGAGGGCAATAGTAACTAGAACTCGTAAACCGCTATTTAAAGGTCGAGATTAGTTGCGATTTCCACTTGCAACGACTTTCCTGGGCTGAAAACCGTAAATTTTCAATGTTTTGTTACCCTTCAAGCGATAATAACTCAGATTATTCAATGGAAATGACAGGTAAAATCAAGTGAACTTTGAGGCTTAATTCCGTGCACACCAGGAAGTAACTCGTCGATCACAGAGTTGCCAAACATACGTTGCCTTGTTGCCAAATCTCAGTTACAGTACCAGCAGGAAGGAGACTAACCGATGTGATCCTACAGCGGTCTGGGAAGTGACCATAGCTGGTGTCTCCAAGTCGCGGCTGCTACGGCCTGGAATACGTAATGCGTCTGATTCGCTTTCTGTAACTAGGTTTAGGGACTGGAGCGTAGTTACTAATAATACTCAGAACTGACTGCAAACTGAGCATCATAAATCAGCAACTCTCATTGTTGTTTTTATATTTCTTTCGTAAGTGTACTCAAAACGAAGAAAGTCATTCACAGGCGTTTTCGTGCCTCGCCGATAGTCGAGCACAACATACAAATAAAAATAAAAAAGAATGTGTGTGTGTGTGTGTGTGTGTGTGTGAGAGAGAGAGAGAGAGAGAGAGAGAGAGAGAGAGAGAGAGAGAAAGAGAGAGGGAGAGAAATAAAAAGCAATGAGAGAGAGTGTAAAAAATTGTTGTAAAGAAATTGAATCATGGTATTTAAAGAAATCTTTCATTAAAATGACACGTTCCACATCATTACGAAATGTCGTATTCATGATCTATGGAACAAGAGTTAATCTAATGTAATCTAATGTAATCTTCTCACATCATATTGATGATTAGCCATGAAAAGTCATGAATTACCGAAATTTTTGCCAATACCAGTAACCAAATCTAAACATGACAATAAAAGACGACAATTTTTGTAATAAACCGTGACTCCTATCAAGACCCTTTCGTCCCTGTTATCTAACCACGAAAGATGTCTGATATACCTCCATTCTGAAGTAACAAAGTGTGCATGCATTTAAAGATGAAGTGCATGATGTGAAGTTCTGTGACGGAGATACGAACCCAACACGTAATCCGATTGTTAACTAAGAAAAATCAAATGTTACGTATCGGTTTTTCTTACGAGCCGCTAGGTGTCTGAATCTAAAATAAGGATACAAACTTTTGTGCCTAAGCGACAATCGAACTGCACACCTACCGTGCATCCACGAATATAGCTTAAGTATCAGTTGCCTACTCATGAACAGTAAGATGTGTGCGTGTTTGACCAGAAATAACGACACCTGTTGCGATTGTTGGCAACACATGAACAGACATTGAAATTGCGCGTTAATTTTCACTAGCAGGTGGGTGTGCACTTGATAAAGCTAGAAATGACATTATGAATATTTTTGTACTGGATCAGGTTTCAGACCCACATACTTACCTTTGGAGGAGACCTAGAGAAGATTGCAGTCTTGGGAAAAGGAACGAAATGACTGAACTACTGTTCCGAGAGAGTCAGATCCTCGAAAGAGGAGATACGAATTCGAATCACAGTCCCGCACCAAATGTTTAAACGTCTCTAGTTCAATCAAGTACAAGTAAAATAACAGCCCTGTCCCTTTAAATGGCTATCGGTTCATCAAATAAAATAAAATTTTCTAGTGTAAGTAAGCTTACTGGCGACTGTATTTCTGGTTACCATGACTTCCGCTGTGTCATTTCCCAACGTAAACCGGCTCTGCCTAGTTGGTAATGAAGGAACGTGATGTTTAATGCGGATTCTGGATTATAACGTCTTTCTCTTGAGGTTACCAGAGGTAAAATAAATCTGTTTGTGCCTCTTAAAAGTAAATGCCTGAACCCACGCATTGCACCTGTGATAGTTCGTTCCACCAGACCATTGTGGCCACATTACCCAGCCCCAGGAGTGTGCTGTAACGGATGATGTGCTTAGCTTACAAAATTAGTCACCGGTGGAAAAAATGCGATTCTATTAAATGGTCAAGTAGAAGCAAGCTTCTGACGCAGAGATTATGCTATTCTCATGTCAGCAGGATGTAAAGACTCTTCTAGGCATCATAGGCTGGATGTGAAGCCATTTTGATTTTTCACAAATTCAACAAATTTCTTAGTTCGAGAAAATCCACTGTGAAGCGTGAAGTTGCCGGATAATTCGATTATTACTGTTATTATTAATATCATTTTATTCATACCGCCGCTGGAACACGACCGTAGTCTTGAGGTAAAACGCGAGACCAGCTAATATGACGTCTGGCGACCGAAAGCACATATCGACAAAATTTTTATCGCCTCTTTCCTCTCTGTGCTGAAGCTATGAGTGTAATTCAAGCGAATCTACAATATCATATTAGCTGGTTTCGCGTTTTACCTCAAGACTACGATCGTAGTCAAGAGTAATGTACTAAGACCGGAGTGAAGACCTCCTCTGGGAAGTGCCGCAGTCTACATGTTGCCAGATCGAGCATATTGCCGGACATAGATTTCTGAGAGGAGCACGACTGTATTGTCCACCTTACGTGAACGACTCGGCGGTCAATTTTTTGGTCTGAGACTGTATCTACAACACATATTGCACACTGAAGACCCAGAAGAATTTAAAAAAAAAGTAGTTTATGAGAGCAACGTTAACCATAGCGTTCGAAGTATCCATAGTATTGTATACGTGTGTGTAAACGCCTTCCAATGACCACTCAAGGAAGACAAGGATACACAGTCTAGCTTCAATATTACAAATACGCCTCAGTTTGTGGATGAACTCAGACTTAGGTTGATAATAATTTTGAAAATTTAGCAGCACTGTACCCATTGGTGTTAAACTCGTTTTCAACCAATGATTCCCATAGCTACAGGGATACTACTTGTGATACCTCTTAGACAAAATACTTAAGCAGTTTTATCAGACGAAAAGATCAACCTGACACAAACTGTGGGACGTTTGTTTTACAACCTTCGTACCTGGATATTCAGCTTTTTCCTATTTGAGATATCTGTGAACGTTGCTGCTTAAGACGATTTAAGCAGAAACTAAATTCCCTCAGCTTCGACAATGTTTAAAGAAATCGTCTTATCGGCACTAAATCGTGGTTTGTGAATTGTTTACCGGCCGTACTCTTCCGTATTTTGCCGGTTGGAAGGCGAAAGCATACTGAAAAATTTCACACAGAAATTACTGTTACAGTGTACTCATGGAGCCAAATGAGTGAATTGCGTATTTTCCGGGGCGAAAGAGCACTGGCAAACAGTCTTCGCTACATTAGGTTATTTAAACTGGCGTCACTCTGAGCTAGAATTTATGGTCAGCGACTAAGTGTAAGGTCAACTTTCGGATGCGAGTTTTGCGACTGTGAAATACTTTCCTACATTATAGAAGCGAATACTAAATTTGAACTAATATTGCGAAAATTTTGTACTTCGACAGCTTAGAATGAAAATACTTCTGTTTATTGCAAAAGGAAACAACAGATTTTCTAAAACACTGTCTGTCATACACAACTTGAAACAGGTCATGTCGACCAAATCATGTGGCAGAACTGACAGCAACGTATATCGGAAGGCAGTAAGATCTCTTGCCTTTTGGTTTGTCAGTACTCGATAGCCATTTCTAGGCGAAAGTAAATGAAGAAAGGCAGTGCGTTTGTGTTACCAAGTAACGTCTTCGTCAATTACTTTAGTTTTATTGTAATCTACGAGTAATTGCTGGTGTTTGATATTAACATGAAAAGGATTCCGTAGACAGGGAAAGAACCTGTTCTTGGGAAACTACTTCTATAGTGACCAAAAGGCATTAAATGATGTTCAAGCACTTGTGTTACAGCAGCGGTATGAATAAAATGATATTAATAATAACAGTAATAATCGAATTATCCGGCAACTTCACGCTTCACAGTGGATTTTCTCGAACTAAGAAATTTGTCGAATTTGTGAAAAATCAAAATGGCTTCACATCCAGCCTATGATGCCTAGAAGAGTCTTTACATCCTGCTGACATGAGAATAGCATAATCTCTGCGTCAGAAGCTTGCTTCTACTTGACCATTTAATAGAATCGCATTTTTTCCACCGGTGACTAATTTTGTAAGCTAAGCACATCATCCGTTACAGCACACTCCTGGGGCTGGGTAATGTGGCCACAATGGTCTGGTGGAACGAACTATCACAGGTGCAATGCGTGGGTTCAGGCATTTACTTTTAAGAGGCACAAACAGATTTATTTTACCTCTGGTAACCTCAAGAGAAAGACGTTATAATCCAGAATCCGCATTAAACATCACGTTCCTTCATTACCAACTAGGCAGAGCCGGTTTACGTTGGGAAATGACACAGCGGAAGTCATGGTAACCAGAAATACAGTCGCCAGTAAGCTTACTTACACTAGAAAATTTTATTTTATTTGATGAACCGATAGCCATTTAAAGGGACAGGGCTGTTATTTTACTTGTACTTGATTGAACTAGAGACGTTTAAACATTTGGTGCGGGACTGTGATTCGAATTCGTATCTCCTCTTTCGAGGATCTGACTCTCTCGGAACAGTAGTTCAGTCATTTCGTTCCTTTTCCCAAGACTGCAATCTTCTCTAGGTCTCCTCCAAAGGTAAGTATGTGGGTCTGAAACCTGATCCAGTACAAAAATATTCATAATGTCATTTCTAGCTTTATCAAGTGCACACCCACCTGCTAGTGAAAATTAACGCGCAATTTCAATGTCTGTTCATGTGTTGCCAACAATCGCAACAGGTGTCGTTATTTCTGGTCAAACACGCACACATCTTACTGTTCATGAGTAGGCAACTGATACTTAAGCTATATTCGTGGATGCACGGTAGGTGTGCAGTTCGATTGTCGCTTAGGCACAAAAGTTTGTATCCTTATTTTAGATTCAGACACCTAGCGGCTCGTAAGAAAAACCGATACGTAACATTTGATTTTTCTTAGTTAACAATCGGATTACGTGTTGGGTTCGTATCTCCGTCACAGAACTTCACATCATGCACTTCATCTTTAAATGCATGCACACTTTGTTACTTCAGAATGGAGGTATATCAGACATCTTTCGTGGTTAGATAACAGGGACGAAAGGGTCTTGATAGGAGTCACGGTTTATTACAAAAATTGTCGTCTTTTATTGTCATGTTTAGATTTGGTTACTGGTATTGGCAAAAATTTCGGTAATTCATGACTTTTCATGGCTAATCATCAATATGATGTGAGAAGATTACATTAGATTACATTAGATTAACTCTTGTTCCATAGATCATGAATACGACATTTCGTAATGATGTGGAACGTGTCATTTTAATGAAAGATTTCTTTAAATACCATGATTCAATTTCTTTACAACAATTTTTTACACTCTCTCTCATTGCTTTTTATTTCTCTCCCTCTCTCTTTCTCTCTCTCTCTCTCTCTCTCTCTCTCTCTCTCTCTCTCTCACACACACACACACACACACACACATTCTTTTTTATTTTTATTTGTATGTTGTGCTCGACTATCGGCGAGGCACGAAAACGCCTGTGAATGACTTTCTTCGTTTTGAGTACACTTACGAAAGAAATATAAAAACAACAATGAGAGTTGCTGATTTATGATGCTCAGTTTGCAGTCAGTTCTGAGTATTATTAGTAACTACGCTCCAGTCCCTAAACCTAGTTACAGAAAGCGAATCAGACGCATTACGTATTCCAGGCCGTAGCAGCCGCGACTTGGAGACACCAGCTATGGTCACTTCCCAGACCGCTGTAGGATCACATCGGTTAGTCTCCTTCCTGCTGGTACTGTAACTGAGATTTGGCAACAAGGCAACGTATGTTTGGCAACTCTGTGATCGACGAGTTACTTCCTGGTGTGCACGGAATTAAGCCTCAAAGTTCACTTGATTTTACCTGTCATTTCCATTGAATAATCTGAGTTATTATCGCTTGAAGGGTAACAAAACATTGAAAATTTACGGTTTTCAGCCCAGGAAAGTCGTTGCAAGTGGAAATCGCAACTAATCTCGACCTTTAAATAGCGGTTTACGAGTTCTAGTTACTATTGCCCTCGTAATAGGAAGCTGAGACTCATACCTCCTCGCCAGCTCTGTGGTAACGTGCTGACCTGTGAAACAGCGTCTTTTACGGTTCGCAGTTCCAGTCTCACTGACTGGTAACGTTTTTATCCCTTCTGTGAAAGAGTTACAAGCAGTCAGATCAAACATCAATAAGGAAATCGCAAGAAAATGCTTTCAGCTCATAGTGCAATGTTGAAAAACTTACAATGCTGCACAACAGGTAACGCCTCTTTCCACTGCTGACAAGCGAATTTTGGGTTTCTAGGAATACGTAACTATATTTATGAAATGCCACATTTGCATCCCTCTTGAGTATGACACAGCATACCAATTAAACACAGACCCAATCAAAATCTAAGTGAGTAGTATTTTACTAATTCGTGTCGATAGAGGCATGCTTGTGTACAGATACTTTCGTCGTAAGGTTATCATGGTTAGTTTTATTTCATTTCTTATAATACAGTGCACAATTTTCGTAAGGTTTCCTTTAGTGTTGTTAAAACAATAGTAAACATGAGAGAGACATTAATCATCAACGATATATGCGAATTCTCTGATGTTACCTATGACAGTCTGACAATGCACATGCAGTTTATTGATTACATGCATGTAGAAAACTTGTTCTGAGTTAAAGCTGTCAAACAAAGTTTGAAGAAGACTAAAATATCACTACCACACGACGGCTAATGTAGAAAATACTTTTCTGACATATTATGGCACGATGCGCTCTCCCTGCACATCTTCGAGATGCATCTGCTGCCTGCTGTCTAACTACTGTGACATTTTGCTCTATTCAGGTTTAATAGTCCTTTTTCCACATGCGACTACTTTGGGTTGAGAAGTGAAGGGAATTATGTTCAAAGTTCCATTAGATTGATAACTTCAGCAGAGAGTAGAATTGCGTTTTAAAAAATGTAGCACTGAATGTATTCGAACTCGCGACATCTTATCTATGCTACAAGCTGACACGTAGCTACAACAGCTCCAGAGCTCGGCAACTATTCCTCCAGAACTTTTGGATTCCACAGCACTGTGAGATTATGCATATGGCCAGGTCTTGACTTCTGAGAGACAAACAGTTACAGCTTTTCTTTTGGACTGAACGACGTTTTCTAGTAACAGATAGCGCAATAGAATAGCTCAAGTGGAAAGGAACACTTCCTATTTAAACTTCTGCATCCTACACTGTTGGCAGTTGTGTGTAGGTGGCAGTTACGTGATTTTATTTCTGTGATTACAAAATAGTCGAATGTATGCACTGGGTAGGCGAGGCAGCTAGTTCATCGTGATTCAGTCAACCAAGTAAATGAATTTACTGAACATGCTGCAAATTACTACAGGGAGCCTGTGTGTCAGAATTTTCATCCAGTGTGGCGCAACTGCGTTACGATAGAAAAATGACTCGCAGAGAAGAGGATTTCGTGGTCTGTTGGACGGAGGGTAGGTTGTTATACCTATGGTCTGGGTTCGATTCCCACTTCTGTCAATGATTTTAGATAGGGAGAGACAGATTCCATTCTCTCCTGGCTACACCAAGTGAAGGAGATATAATGGCTGCGTGGTCTGTAAATTCACATTAAAGATGATATTCCTTCTTTACCAAGTAGACGGTATGTTGAACCACAATAAAGTCTGGAGTGGCGACATGTAGAAACTCTATCACCAGTAACCTTTCTTATACTAGTTATTTATTTCAAGTGACGACACTTATTCCATCTTTTATTTGAGCTTCTGTATGTCGATAAAATTGGTTCTGAACTGGGAATGCAACTCAGACCGCCCTTAACGCGGAATTTGGTCCCTTCGTGGCAATACAGCTCGGCTACAATTTGTTGTTTGTTCAAAACTGCAGATTCCTCAACACCTTCACATATTACGCGTAAATGGGATCGAATCCTGGCCCGGCACTAAAGATTTAATTATGTATTATCAAGCTCTAGCATGAGAACACCTATCTGTTGGTGGATAATAATTTCGATTTTTAATGTATTTTCATTCGCTGTCAACACTAACGATATCTGACGTTTTTAACTCCCAGTGAGACACAGAACTATTTGCGAGATGACTGTAAGTTCAAGATGCTATTCTGAGCAGCTGGTGGAGAAAAATTCGGTAGCTGACGTCTCTTTGTGTGTAGTCAACAACGATATGTGTGTGGCTCTATTCCCAGTGAGCGCTGAACTCTTCGTCATATTATTTCAGTTCAAACATGCTCACATGTCACTGCTGGTGCAACAAACCCATATTTAACGTTCGTTTTCTCTAGAATATAACAGCGATAGGTGCCAGGTTGGAGTTCTGGGAAGGAAAAAATTAATGTTTCGTCTCGTCATTTCAGTTAAAACATCTAGCTACTGCCGCGAAATTCCGATATGTCACATTTGACTGTGCTTCGATAGCAATCCGATTAGGTTCCGGGTTCGAATCCGTGTCCAACACACAGCTTTACCTCACGGCATTTCAAGTAAGTTACTTGTGAAGAAGCAATATTTAACATCTCTCGTAGTTCGTTAACAGGGACAATAGATGCTGGGTAGGAATTCGCGTCTGTTAAAAATGTTTGCGTTATGCAATTTAAAGTTGATATTTGCTAACTGATACTGTCTAAAATCGAGGTATATCACTCTCTGTATGCCTAATCAGGAATGACTGTTAGTTTCCGTCAGTCACGAAATCTTTGCTTAGTCTGCATGAGCTGGGTTTGAATCCATATGCAGAACAAGACGGTTCGTCGTGTCATTTAATGTTCATACATATTCTCAACTAGCTGCTCGTGAATAACTTAAATTTTTAATGTCATTTTGTGTTAAATAGTTCAAATGGTTCATATGGCAAGCCGGCCGGAGTGGCCGTGCGGTTCTGGGCGCTACAGTCTGGAACCGCGCGACCGCTACGGTCGCAGGTTCGAGTCCTGTCTCGGACATGGTGTGTCTGAGGTCCTTAGGCTAGTTAGGTTTAAGTAGTTCTAAGTTCTAGCGGACTGATAACCTCAGAAGTTAAGTCCCATAGTGCTCAGAGCCATTAGAACCATTTCTGAAGTATACGAGTATTTACGAACAGTACAAGCAGGATTGCAGCGAACTGATCACTTAGTGCAACATGGAGTACCTGTGTAATTAGTCATTCCAGCTGCATATCTGAGGGTAAGATTTGTTAAGCATTTCATTGCAGAATTAATGTAATATCCGCACGATAATCTCTGCAGTCATACTTTATTAGGAGCCCGCGATTGGAGTACCATGTTCGTTAAATCGGATTACTCAAGCTGAGGCCAAATAAAGACAAGCGACGACGCCACAACACTATCTTTACTTAAGTAGGTAGTCAGCGCTAAAGTATGTGCGCCACCATTAACGTTACTGTAAGCAGTTTGACAACGTAACACCACCACAACTACTGACAACCTGAACCATTATCACGCAGTTGTGACAAATGGTTCAAATGGCTCTGAGCACTATGGGACTCAACATCTGTGGTCATAAGTCCCCTAGAACTTAGAACTACTTAAACCTAACTAACCTAAGGACATCACACACATCCATGCCCGAGGCAGGATTCGAACCTGCGACTGTAGCAGTCGCGCGGTTCCTGACTGAGCGCCTAGAACGCAGTTGTGACTCTCAGTGATTACAGGTTACTGATGTTTGTCAAGAATAGCGGAAAGCGCCTCTGAAGTTCCATTTGCATTACGACTAGCACGTGGCCGGCCGCGGTGGTCTAGCGGTTCTAGGCGCTCAGTCCGGAACCGCGCGACTGCTACGGTCGCAGGTTCGAATCCTGACTCGGGCATGGATGTGTGTGATGTCCTTAGGTTACTTAGGTTTAAGTAGTTCTAAGTTCTAGGGGACTGATGACCACAGATGTTAAGTCCAATAGTGCTCAGAACCATTTGAACCATTTGACTAGGACGGAGAGAATGCTAAATAACAGTAATAGGTCACCCAGCGAAGAGTAGAGTCCACGTATTGTCTGAAGTTCTTGCAGTTTGATATAATGCAGTTCCCGATAGTTTCACACTAGCGGGTTCTTTTGGCTATCGAAATACTCATATGGGAATCATAAAAGTGGAATTGCTAGATCACCCAACTACCTTAATAACACCTCATTCTGGATTGAATACGACTCGGAAAGCGACGTTAATTTGACGTTTTCATCCATCTCCTGACGTCTCACTGAATGAAGTCTGAAGTGCACGCACAGTTGTGTTGCCTGCCGCAAGGATTCTGTGAAGTGTTGTGGCAGCTGGCAGTCATTGCTGAATACACACATGTGCAAATAACCTCACTGCTCTAGCGGAACTCGTCTTTGTTGCATTTTTTCCATACGGTAATTAGCACAATAACATAAGGCTTGTTCTGCTGAAGGACTTTATGCCCACAAGTCCTTAAATAATAATCTCCTAGCGGGAGGAATAAATACATGAAAGGAAACAGACTGTTGGACGAAAGAATGGACAGCTCCCTGCTTTTGGCGTTTCCGATAGCGCCTACGATAAGAATCTGGTGTCATATTATGCTTCAGAACTCTAAACTGTTTATTTTTTTACTTCATACTAAAACAAAAGTTGTGATATGAGACGAGGAAATGACTTATATGCTTCTCAGGAACTTTAGTTTTTCGTGTTTATTTTCTCACTTCATATTAAAACAAGGGCGTTAATATGAGAAGAGGAAATGAAATATACGCTTCCAAGACATAATATTTCCTTGTGTGCTATTACTGCAAACATGAAAGCCCTGCAGTTAATTTTTGTATGTTGGATAAGTTTTGATATCACCTCACATTCCTTTGTGACAAGGTTCCTATTGTCTTGGGATTCAAATAGAGTGGACGTTTCATCACTGGTTAATATTCTGATGACTAATGACATGATACCCGTTGCAATTGCTCCATGGCACCTGTGAGTAGAGTCTCACGTTGGTTACTATAAGAACACGCAGGCAGTGATATCCGCTCACTGGAGTCAGAGCCATGGTGATTTCTTTCTGTTTAGGGCGAAGCGTCTGCTGCAGCGTCCACGCTCAGCCAACATAAACAAATCGCGGCGGCATTGGGCACTGCTAATCGCTGCACTTGTCGCGAGCCTCGACAACAAGAGCGCACTGTCTCTGCTAACGATACTATGGAGTTAATAGATCTTACTCAACGGAATACGCAGGACGTGGGATGGGTAAAAATTCAGTTTGTAGCTTCCCATCGCATTAAAATACTTTACAGTCATATTTGATGCAATATTTATTGTTGGTTGTCTCTCTAATGTTAATAGTATTGATTCACATCGTGCGTTAACACGAAAACACACACACACATACACACACACACACACACACACACACACACACACACACAAACACAGTCATTGATTCCTGTGAGGGTGTCAACTACTGTGTGTTGAACAACACATGCACCAGTCAGTTCCTCAGTTGGCGTCGAGTGGATGAGATTTTTCAATTACCTTGCACTGCAAGAATTGTAAGGAGGGGACTGAAAGTAAATGGACTTGATGTATGCTAAAGGGCTGCGACAAAGCAAAGCTTGACCGATTATCAGATAACTGTCCACATGGGCTTTGTGGACGAGTATACTTTTAGTAACCAACCCACCCACGATCATTACGTAAGATTTCTCGAGGGCGTAGGGAAATTGATTTCATTAAGTCGTCGACAGTGTAGCGTGATGGTTTACTTCCCACCATACGTTTTCTATATTCGTCCAAAGGTCGCTTGCATTTGTAGGGACACATGGCAATGACCTTGTTACCTCTGCCCACATATTCTCTATCTGGTTGATGTTCGGTGATCGTGGAACAAACGGCTACAGCTTCATCCTCTCTTGGCCCTGAAACCAATCTCGCACTGCTCTACTATGATGGATGGGTCTCTGCTCCTGTAAATACATTGTTATGTCGTTAGTTCATATATTTATATTTAAATAACGTATTTGTAATAAGCACAGTGTTTAAGAATTCATTCCCTGTCATAGATAAGTGATCTGGATTCAACAGTCCGATTAAGAATGTGGTTCACCCAGTCTATCATATGATGAGCGCCGTAGTCGGATAGCCACATTAAGACTGACTGGCTGAATCCGATTAGGACGATCTTGTATCGAAATGAAATTACAGAAATCGGATAATTTGAACGTCTGTATTGCAACAACGCTGCGCACATAAATTCCTATGATGGGGTAACAGCTAGCAACTGTCTAAGAAAAAGTGAGAAATATGTCTACTAGCAGCAATGTAACGTAATTATAAACCATGTTTATGTGATGGAAATACTGAATCGAACAACACACATCTATTTCAGTGGAGGGAAGATACACCATATCGGATTTGCTGATGACATAATGACAATAATAATAATAATAAAAATCCCGTGTGGCCGATAGGGGAAACCCTCCCCCATATGGATGGTACCGTGGAAATCAAATACTTGTGGTGAACCAAATACTAACACAATCCTGAACGGCTACTCAATCCGTTGAACCCAAAATCCAGACACATCTGAGTGAAAATCACCGCTACTCTGGTCACCGTCTGTTAGCTCAATGAGCTTGGCTGAAAATATTTGCTTCCAAAGGCTTCAACACCCTCTGGTCCTGTCCGGTCCTGGTATCACCCAGGCCAAACCAATGAAACACGAGAAAACATGAACTATGCAAGCAAAGGTAACTTTATCCCAGGTGGTACACAACCTGGCCACCGATAGGCGGCAGTTGGATTTTCGCACTCTGGGGAGTCCAGGTTAGCACGGCAGAGAATATCGAAGATCTCTGGTAAATTTCCCTACAAGCAGAAAACATTCATTTGAAAACTAAACATCGATACATTGATCCAAACAAGAAACCTAAATAATCTCACAAAAGAAATCGTCCGCCAGAAAATTCTCATCCTTGCTCTTCAAGAACCACGATTAATTGACAATTAAAACTTGCATTACGGAAACCATGGCATCTTCAAAATACAACAAAAGGTAGCGAAACTCGCACCAATCCTCGGCATTGCATTTCTCGAACACAGATCTATCAACAACTCTGTCGAAGAAATCACACCCATCAACAATCGAGTTATGACTATGCTCATTCAGAGCCCCTATAAAAAATATACACTCATAAATGCACATGCCCCCACCAAGATCGAAAATAAGGAAAACACCGAAAATGTCGAAAAATTGTGGAACACACTCGAAAATACTATGAGCAAAATTTACCAAGATGACGTGAAAATACTAATGGGAGGCTTCAACTCTCTATTTGGGACAGAAAAAACCTGTAGAAAAATCATTGGTACAAATTCAACACACCGAAACGCTTAGACCAACAGCACACGTCTGACTGACATTTGCCAACAATTCAACCACAAAAGAATGTCTTCCCACTTAGGAAGTAGCCTGTTCCCAAGAAACATGTTGGGCTACCAGGTGCAAGCTGCTTCCGTTCGCCTTTCGAGACTCGCTGAAAGCCAGATTTTTAATTCTTTTGTAGCAGAGCTACAAGCAGGCAGATACAAACGCAATAAGGGAATCGTAAGACAACGCGCCTTGCTACTTTCAGTAACCCTTAGTGTCAGAGCGAAAACCTTACGGTACTGCCAAATTCATAATGACGACATATTTTTTGTTGTTGTGAATACATAATTATATCTATGAAATGCCACTTTTCATAATAATAGCGGATGATACAGGAAATGAAGTAAATACGGATCTTTTCGAAGTCAAAAGTCGGTAATGTCCTACTAATTCGTGTTAAAATACGCTCAATCGTCTCACAGATACTTAATGCTTTATTAAGATAGTCTGCCGTCGTGATGTTTCTGTAGTAAGCTGAATTTATTTTGTATTAGTACAGTGAATATTTTAATTGGATTTTCCGATAGTTTACTAAACGCAACAGTAATCATCAATGAGAAATTAATCAGCAAAAGAATTTTCTTTCACGATATCTAAAACGATCTGACAATGCTAAAGTTGTTTACAAATTCTACGCCAGTAGAAACCTACTGGTTTCAACGATATAATTATACCAGAGTAGTTTTAAGAGTATTTTCGTCTAGAAATGAATTGCGTCGACGGTTGATCGATCAAGAGCGGGAAAGGTAAAACTTAACGAATATATGACGAGAGGGACAAGTGCTTGAGAGAGGACTTCTCTATCAATACAAGTGCCTGAGAGACGACTTTAATTTCAATCTCCTGGATAGTTTTGTTTCTCAAATCAAGAAGTGCGTTATCATGCAGTAGAACATGTGATGTAGTTGTGTTGCTCGATTTTCTTACGCTGAGACCGAAAGGTGTCTCAGTTGTTGGCAACAAATTCCAGCTGTGTTTTGGTAGAATTCGTAGCCCAAAACTCACTTTTGGAGCTATCAGATGTAAAATATTATGTTCACACTACTCTTTGCTCGAGTTTATGTCTTTTGGAGGGGCTCAGCCTTTCATTTCTTCTTAGGAAGTTAATGATAAAGGCATCATAACACGTCACCAGTTACAGTACTGCATACGAATGCTCAATGAGCGACCTGATGACGTTCAATAATAGTCACTCCGTTGATTTTTGTTGTTTCGAATTAGAGCATGTAGTACTCGTACACCAGACTTCTGAACTTTGCCTGTTGAATGCAAATGTCGCATGATGGTAAAATGGTAATCTATCACATATATCAGTAGTCGAGACTTGCTTAATGTGGAAAATCATTGATACTAGAACGATCTTTGTTGAAACAAGAATATCTTGTTCTGGCGTATTTTTCCCAAAAGCACTCGCTCCACACACAATTCAAATCTTTCTAGCTGCCTCCTCTGCATTCACCCCTCTGTTATACCAAAAGTAAACGTTGTGTTGCAGATGTTACACCTATTTCCACTTGCGACTCAATTTTACAATGCTTAACTGTAGTTCATGATTCTCAAGTATGCAAAATCCAATGCTTAACTGCAAGATGATAACTAGAACTTCAAATTCGAAAATGACAGTTGATACATACACTGACAGCGTCGCGCCGCGTTCACCTGAGCGGTGCCGGATTTCAGGCGGCGGGTGGCGCCTGGCCGGTGGCCGGTAGCCGCTGCAGCGCGAGGAAACGCTCGAGCGTAAGCTGTTATGATCGCGACGCAGCCACGAGCTGTCCTGCGGAATTGTTTCTGGAATACTTGTTATTGCTGGTGGGTAGAATGTTAAGCGAATTATCTTTTATGTTCAGTCAGACTCATAACTTTAGACCGACTGTGGAAAAAAAAAAAAAACACAGTTGGACGCGAACAGGCGACTATAAGCTTAGAACGCACGACGCTTGCCACTAGACCACGGGCTCACATAGTCCGACAACGTCTCGGAAGTAGATAATACTTCCTCCTAACACTTCCGCATCTTACAGTGTTGCCAGATTGTGCATATGGCCGGACTTAGAGTTGTCAGGGGCGGTCAGTTTTATTGGCCACCTTAAGTGAATGACTCGGACTTAGTCTCTGTGGCGGCCGGCCGGCGGTCAGTTTTATTGTCTAAGACTGTACCTCACCGTCGCGGAGATGAGCAAATGCTCATAGCTCTTAACGTACGTATTTTAGAGCCGATCTTTAATAGTATTTCTTGTTTTCGTCCCTACTGCCCAAACTGTGAAACATTGTCGGAGTTATAGTTCACCCTGCATATAATGAGTGCTCACTTTCTGGAATGGTGTTTCTAACAACTGTAAAGCTCTGTTTCTGTATCAGTTTTCATCAGTATCTTTTTGAAACTATACCTTATGCTAAAGATATCAGCTTCTCGAAACGCTGCCCGCATCTCGTGGTCGTGTGGTAGCGTTCTCGCTTCCCACGCCCGGGTTCCCGGGTTCGATTCCCGGCGGGGTCAGGGATTTTCTCTGCCTCGTGATGGCTGGGTGTTGTGTGATGTCCTTAGGTTAGTTAGGTTTAAGTAGTTCTAAGTTCTAGGGGACTGATGACTATAGATGTTAAGTCCCATAGTGCTCAGAGCCATTTGAACCATTTTTTCTCGAAACGCTATCGATTGAGCGGTAAAATTTGGCCCTTCTTTAAGTAAAGCAAACATTCACGTACTGTTCTTTATTGAGCAGTAAAACGTATTTCACGTAACTTCAGAAGCCTTCAAGCCGTTCTTGTAGATTTGGATGTGATTTATACAGCATTTGTGAATGTCCGTCTTGATCACATTGTACATTTCATGAGAGTGTTCAAAAACATCTTTTCTAATAATTTTATAGATTCTTTCCGCGAACCATTCATGATTGTAACAGAAAGGGAGGAAGTGACACAGATATCCTCCACAACGCGCCGTAATATGACTTGCAGAGTAAATATGTAAGCGTAGATGCAGGTGTAGATTCAATTATGAATTCTTGATGAAACCCTAAAATTGTATAAGCTAAATGAAACAATTTTTACCTTCTTCCATATAACTTTGTTTTCGCACGACCTAGGTTTGAGGCTGTAAGCCCCTACACTGGAACAGAACAATCATTTTTTTTCTCTCCCTTTCGTCTGTACTGACGCATAAAAAACATTTTCGAAAGAATGCCAGCTCATAGTTATGAATGCGTCCTTCTAGGCAGTTTTCATGTGGAATTAAAAATAACATTGTTCGGATCTGGTGTTGCGTTATCAGATGAGTTCTGTAGGTGAGATTCTTCGTGACTAGATAGTAAAGATATCCTTTATAGTAGCTGCCGTTTAATGTAAGTGGCATTCCATTTCCTTATACAACGAGTGCATTATTGATGGATAATACTGGTGTCGGATACCTACTCATCGCCCTGTATTATAGCTTATCAAATTTCTCTGGCGCATATTCTGGAGCACTCCCGAAGGATTCCCTTCTATGATCATGTACAGAGCATACTAAAGATCTGTAGTGCCTCTGAAGAGTCCCATCTGCTTCCCAATACTAACAAGTCATGAACCGAAGGCTACATACTGTTGCATTTATTTTTAATTAGACGTATTAGATATGTCGATACACTGATAGACTTCTGTGTCTGTAGTTTGATATGTAGTCAGGAGTTTGACTAAGGGTTTATTAGGAACGGCGAACGAACCCAAATGTGTCGTGCCTTTAGTCTTTGTCGCCTTTGTGAGGAGACTGCTTGTTCATCTTTAAGAAATCGTTTGAATGTGGTGGGTGGGGAACGGTTTAATGACGAACATCATGTAGTTCTACACCAACGTCAGCGTCATTAAGCAGTTGACAGGGACTCATAGACCACTGAAACGGCTTAGCTGGGGTCAGCGGCAATGAAGTTTAGCTAGTAAGTTCTGAACGATTCCGTGATCCAACCTCCGAGTGGAAACCGTTTGTCAGCAGCTACAAATCTGCTGGTTTCCAGAACGAAGAAATTATCAAATACACATACATTAACATTTCTGAAATTAGAAGGAATAAAACTTTCACCTTTATCTTAATTTAAAATTCATAACTAGCGTCGTGGATAAGGCCCTCTGGTCTCTTCCTGATTTACAATTAACCTGTTTGTAGGACGTCAGACATAACGACTTACTCACGGTGTATAGCGTATACGTGTTTAATATTAGCTTGTTCATGATTTCTTTTATTGTCTCTTATAGAGCAGTCCTTTACTACGCCTAGGTGTCGGAGCCACAGTTCTGCTGTTCGGATCTGGAAGTCATCTCTTTACTCCAGTACCCGTGTTCCGCTTCCATACGATAACACCCGACTCATTGTCATTTTGTAAAATTTATTTTGTTTCTGCTGTGCCTTCCCATTATCCTATAAGTTTTGTCACATATTTAACAGCCGAGCGGTTCTAGGCACTTCAGTCCGGAACCGCGCGCCTGCTACGGTCGCAGGTTCGAATCCTGCCTCGGGCATGCATGTGTGTGATGTCCTTAGGTTAGTTAGGTTTAAGTAGTTCTAATTCTAGGGTACTGATGATCTCAGATGTAAAGTCACATAGTGCTTAGAGCCATTTGAACATATTTAACAAATTTATAACTATGTTACAACCACGTTTGCAGGTCACGTCACAGCCAATATTTAGAGTGAAATGCTATATATATTGTATGATAAGTCATAAGATGAGGCCGCAATGTTGGTGCTCTCCTCTTAAAGGTGGTGTTGCTGGTTCTGTTGATGGCGTTGATGAATTGATTATGACTGGTTCATATCGCTGAAAGGCGAAACATTGTAATGAAGAAACTGCACTATGGATACATAAATGTAGAGGAAGAAGTGGCACAGTACTGTTAACTGATATGTTGTCGTGTTCGCGGGTTACGAAGGATAAAGTATTTTGTGGGTGACTTAAGGAATGAAACAAATGTTCAAAAATGTTCAAACGTGTGTGAATTCCTAAGGGACCAAACTGCTGAGGTCACCGATCCCTAGACTTACAAACTACTTAAACTAAATTAAACTAACTTATGCTAAGAACAACACACACACCCATGCCCGAGGGAGGAATCGAACCTCCGGCGGGAGGGGCCGTGCAATCCGTGACATGGCGCCTTTAACCGTGCGGTGGAATGAAAGAATAGTTGCGGTGAACATAGAGGATTCCGATATGGCAGAATTAGGGCCAGGGTCTAAGGATGTGAGACGAAGAAGAAGCCCTTTTGTACTGGAGAAAGGAAACAGTGATGTGTACGGGAAGAGGAGGAGGAGGAGGTAGCAGTAAATGAGGGGGGTGGCTTCAGATTTTGATACGAGCGGTGCGAGAGTCTCAGGAAACAATAGGATTTAAGTGCATGCTTAGGATTCGTCCGGACTGCCAAGCGCGTTTACGTATCGCTTCTGGGAGGCGATTCTGACCTGCGTCGAATCGAAGGCTGGCGTGCAGGTCGACCCTGGATGTGATTGTGTGGTGGTTTCCCACTTACCACGGCCGCGCGGGATTAGCCGAGCGGTCTTGGGCGCTGCAGTCATGGACTGTGCGGCTGGTCCCGGCGGAGGTTCGAGTCCTCCCTCGGGCATGGGTGTGTGTGTTTGTCCTTAGGCTAATTTAGGTTAAGTAGTGTGTAAGCTTAGGGAGTGATGACCTTAGCAGTTAAGTCCCATAAGATTTCACACACATTTGAACATTCATTCCCACATACCACCAGGTAAAAAGAGGGCTGGTACCCACGTCCCGCCCCATATGCAGGCTACATAAACATTCAAAAAACTTTCTCACACTTTCACGTCGGAGCTGGCTATAGTGGCCGTGCGGTTCTAGGCGCTACAGTCTGGAGCCGAGCGACCGCTACAGTCGCAGTTTCGAATCCTGCCTCGGGCATGGATGTGTGTGATGTCCTTAGGTTAGTTAGATTTAACTAGTTCTAAGTTCTAGGAGACTGATGACCTCAGAAGTTAAGTCGCATAGTGCTCAGAGCATTTGAACCATTTTTTGCTCGTCGGATTAACTCTTGACGCAGACAGATGAGATTCATAGATCCTGTCCTGGAAGGCCTAACAAAAGACTGATGACCTTAGATGTTTAGTCTCTTCAGATCCTTAAGCAGCAGCAGCAGCAGGACCGCCAGAGCATCAGTATATATTTAGGGTGACACGGTGGACCAAGTAAGGCAGCGTACCGTGACAAGAAATTAGATTGTGTATATCATGTTTAAGAGACCCAAGAAGGTGAGCCAGAAGGAGAACTTGATAGGCCGGTAAAGGTTTCTTAAGAGATAGCAGCATTTTGCGTCGACTACCACGTATTCGGCTCCAGCAGCGCAACAGGTCGGCCACAGCGCAGCGCCAGCGGCCCCACTTGTTGTGGCATGACGTCATCGTGTCGTGTGCACCTCCTAGAGGCGCCGCGAACAACAGCCGGTAGGCGGCAGCCAGGCAGTGGCCTGCTGGCTTCTCGCTGCGATCGTCGCACGCGCGCCGCGGGTTCGGAATCCTTCTGCACGTATCAAGGTATGGCTGGCGCTCCCTGGCGTCGCTGAGCGGTGACGTCACTGGTGCCCCCACGATAGGATGCTAGACGCGCTGCCTTTGTATGCGTAGCGGGTACTGAAATACGCTGTTTGTTTACTGAGTGAAAGTTATATGTGTGCAGAAACTAGTTTTCTGCTCACTGTACCGCTGTATGTCCGTGATTAGTAATTAGAAATGTTACTGAAATTGATGC
Source organism: Schistocerca nitens (assembly GCF_023898315.1). Classification (NCBI taxonomy): domain Eukaryota; kingdom Metazoa; phylum Arthropoda; class Insecta; order Orthoptera; family Acrididae; genus Schistocerca; species Schistocerca nitens. Next base: position 562,245,830 of record NC_064614.1, on the reverse strand, counting down.
TACGAAATGTAGCTTAATGCAGAAAGTAGTTTTCCCCTTTTAAATATTACGCGAGAATGTATTCGGGCCAGGTTCGTTGATCGTGAATTATGTTCTCTTAGTTACATAAAGTACATCCATTAATTTCCATGCTTATTTATTTAGTTATGAATACAGATTTTTACATTGAGCTACTTGATAGTTAGTGCTTCAGGAGTTTTATATCTACGGTGTTCAAGGACGGTTCAATAATTTGCCCTTTAATCATTAATCGTTGTGTTGTTTTCGTTTTTCGAAGCAGATTAGTTCATCTAATTGTATCCGAAACGTTGGAATTTCGGCGTTTCACGTTGCACAGGCAACACGAAATCGCTCTGTGACGTGATGATGATGATTTCTGTAACCAAACTGATGGAGCAATCTAACATGAAGCTCTGTTCCCTTGTGTTGTAGTGATCAGTTATTAGTTCACATTTCTGTAACCAAACTGATGGAGCAATCTAACATGAAGCTCTGCTCCCTTGTGTTGTAGTGATCAGTTATTAGTTCACTTTGAATGGAAAACAGTTTTCTTAAGCAGTAATTTCCCCGTTTCGGTGACCTGCCTGGATGATGACGATTGGTTTGTGGGGTGCTCAAGTGCGCGGTCATCAGCGCCCGTACGAAGTCCCAATTTTTACAGAGTCCCATCTAGCCACTATCACGAATGATAACACAATCACCCAGTCCCTGGGCAGAGAAAAATCCTTAACCCAGCCGGGAATCGAACCCGGGACCCCGTAATCCAGAACCAGCAACGCTAGCCACTAGAGCACGATCTGCGGACAACCTGGCTAGAAATCTAGCTCAAGAAATCCCCACTTGCATGTATGCGGAAACAGCAATTCGCAGCACTTTCTCGAGTAAGTTCGGCGATTTCACGTCGCATTACCGTTTCTTTCGTGGAAACGCTGTGCCAGCTGGTTACGTGTTGCACATTCCTATTCAGGGAGCAAAGAAGCACACTGTGTTGAAACCGATATCCCAACCTGAAAGATTTCCCGGACGCCTCACTTTCATTGAGCAATAGCCGTGTGCCGAGCGAGTCAGCATTCCAATGGCCAGCCGACGTGTCCGGTAGAAACGAGCTGAAGATCAGGGTCACCAGTACTACAGCTCTGGACGCTGCGATCACCTACACAGTGAAGGCCACACATTTCATCCACTCCCCCTCAATCTCTCTCTCTCTCTCTCTCTCTCTCTCTCTCTCTCTCCGTGCGTGCGAGCGCACGCGTGTGTGTGTGTTTGGTTTTTTCTTTGTTTTTCGAATAGCAGGATGATATAAGACCCCATTCAGTACCTTGTTGATGGTCACATTGTACTAACTCCTCCCCCGATACAACTGCGCTCGTCTGGACGTCCGGCTGGCTGGCAAGTGATAGTTTGTCGTCGCGACGACAGCTTCTGGTATCGAGAGCACACCATATATCCGGGAGAGCGGTTAGCTGGCCGCACGTCCTTCCAACACCGCGTGACGCACCAGACAGCGAGACAATGAGGCTGCGTTCGGTCAGCAGGCCGATGACCTATGAGAAAGATAGTAGACAGCACTATGGAGTTAATCAGCACCTCCTTAGTTTGTTAAACGTCAACATGCAATCCAATGTGCTCATACAATGACATCCTGCTCACCCACAGTAGCTTCTCACATTGTTACATTAGAAATCGAACAGATATGACTTAATTAATCATGCAAGTTTAGAAAAATAAATTAACGAACGACGAAACTGATCCCCCATGGTACAGAAAATAGGTCAGACGACTATTTCGGAAACAACGAAAAATGCACGCAAAATTTAAACGATCCCAAAAACGCCAAGACTGGCGACCTTCTACCGAAGCTCGAAATTTAGCGCGGCCTTCAATGCGAGATGCTTATAATAGTTTCCACAACGACTCTTTGTTTCGAAACCTGGCAGAAAATCCAAAGAGATTCTAGTCTCATGTAAAGTGTGTTACCTGGAACACGAAAACAATGTCTTCTCTGAACTATAGCAATCGAAATACCATCGACGACAGTGCTGCTAAAGCAGAGTTACTAAACACACCCTTTCGCAATTTCGAAAATTTGTGGTAAGGACCTATGGGACCAACCTGCTGAGGTCATCGGTCCCTAGGTTTACACAGTAGTACTTAATCTAACTTACGCTAAGGACAACACACACACACACACACACACACACACACACACACACACACACACACACACAAAAGCCCGAGGGATGACTCGAACCTCTGACGGGCGCAGCCGCGCAAACCGTGACAGGACGCCCCAGACCTCGCGGCTACCCCGCACGGCTTTTTGGAATTCCTTCAACAACAACAAAATAGACGAAGTAAATATTCCAGAATGATAGTCAGGAGCAGCTGTTCAGAGTATCCTGATGCAATAGCTCCATAGTTAACAATCATATGCAACCGCTCGCTCAACGAAAGATCCGTACCCAAAGACTCGAAAGTTACGCAGGTCACATCAGTATTCAAGAAAGGCAATCGAAGTAATGAACTAAATTACAGGCTCATATCATTGTCGATATGCAGCAGGATTTTGGAACATATGTTGTGTTCGAAATCATGATATATCTCGAAGAGAGCAGTCTATTGATTTTAAAAAAAATTTTCTTATGAAACACAACTAAGTCTTTACTCACACGAAGTTTTGAGTGCTGTCGACAGGGGATTTCAAATTGATTCCGTATTTCTAGAATTACAGAAGGCTTTTGACACCGTATCTCACAAGCGGCTTCTAATTAAATTGCCTGCTTATGGAATATTGTTTCACTTATGTGACTGGATTGCTGATTTCCTGTCACAGAGGTTACAGTTCGTAGTAATTGACGAAAAGTGATGGAGCAAAGCAAAAGCGATTTCTGGCGTTCCCCAAGGTAGTGTTACAGGCCCTCTGCTGTTCCTTATCTAAATAAACGATTTAGAAGATAGTCTGAGCAACCGTCTTGGTTTGTTTGCAGATGATGCTGTCGTTCATTGTCTAGTAAACTCATCAGAAGATCAAAACCAATTGCAAAACTACTTAGGAAAGATACCTGCATAGTGCCAAAATTGGTAATTGACCCTAAATGATGAAAATTGTGAAGTCATCCACATGAGTGCTAAAAGGAATCAATCAACTCTAAAGGCCACAAATTCAACTAAATACCTAGGAATTACAACTACGAACAATTTGAATTGGAAAGAGCACGTAGAAAATGTTATGGGGAAGGCGAACCAAAGAATGCTGTCTATTGGTAGAACACTTAAAAGATGCAACAGATCTACTAATGAGACTGCGAACACTACACTTGTCCTCCCTCTTGTGGAGTACTGCTGCGCGGTCTGGCCTCTTTAACAGGTAAGATCAACGGAGTACATCGAGAAAGTTCAGAGAAGGGCGGCACGTTTTGTATTATCGAGAAATATGGAAGTGTGTCACGGACATGATGCAGGATTTGGGGTAGACATCACTGAAACAATGACGTTTCTCGTTGCGGCGGGATCTTCCCACGAAATTTCGACCACCAACTTTCTCCTCAGAATACGAAAATATTTTTTTGATGTCGTCATACATCGGAAGAAACGATCATCGCAATAAAATAAGGGAAATCAGAGCTTTCACGGAAAGCCGTAGATGTACGTTTTTTCCGCGCGCTGTTCGAGAGTGGAATAATACAGAACTAGTGTCAAGGTGGTTCGATGAACCATCTGCCAGACACTTAAATGTGATTTGCAGAGTATCCATGTAGAAGCAGAATAGCAACTTTAAATAATAATGAGATTTCAATTTTATTTTAGGATATTGTCACACGTTCCCACGTGCTCCACAGTAGGCACATGGCGTCATCGCTTTGTTTACTTCTGTAATCGGAGACTGCGGAACTATCTGGCAACTTCCGCCGAGCTGCTTCCGATCCAGTTTCGGAGTCAAGATATGTCGGCACAGAGAAATGTCATTTTATCTAGAGCACTAACTGGTGGTGAGAACTCTTCGTTTCGTGAAGCAATCTGATGTAACTGAATAACGGCATGAACCTGCAGACAGTGACCTTTTGATATGTGACAGACACACTCTTACGAATGTTAAGTCACCACTCAACAGTAACGTTCACATTATTTCCCCGTGGCTGTCAATGAAATACAAATGTCAGTTGGTAACTACAGAAAAATTAGATAATGTAAAAGTGAAGATTGTTCGAAACGCTATTTAACAAGGCGAGAAATATTCAGCTGCTGTAGGGCACTGAAAGAATGCATCACAGAGATTGCACAACTCATTGGAGTCCGAAACACGATTGAAATTTAGTATCACTGTATAGCCCACGGCATAAAATCATGGCATAAAATCATACATGTAAACTTTGGTAACAAATAATGGCAACATAGTCAGTATGCGCACAACTTCTGTGTTGCCAGCGTTTTGAGCAAGCTTGGCCAGGAGACATATGATATCATTAAATTATAATTAAACGTGAGTGGTAGACGTAGTTGCCAAACATAAAGTTCTTAAGACTCAATCTCTTTGAAGGATCTAGATTTTAACGAGACGTAAAACTTCAGGCACTACGGATGTCTGACACACTTCCTTAAATGAGATGCGTCTAAACTACTTTAAAGCTCTCCCTTATCAACGAAATACGACACACTAGTGTGCCGTAACGGATTAAGCCGTCTCTACATAATTAGAATGTCATATAATAGCCAGTAACTACAGAAACAACGAATATCAAGCGTTATGCCTTCCGAAATGTAAATGTTAGAGCTGTTTCATAGCTGTTTTCCTTGTAATTTTCTGTTTCCCCTCAGAGAGGAAGGAGAAAATTTCATCACTTGGCATGAATACACAATATTTTAGTTAAAAATCCATTTACTTTTCGACGTAGCACGCTTTAAGATAAATTCTCATTGCGAAACACATCTACACTCAACAGATCTCATCCATTAAAGGCAATGCTGTTGTCGTGCGAGATACCCATCTATGGTTATCATCTCTCTTCATTAGATTTTAAAACTTTCTCCAGCATTATTTTACTTAGATCTACTTATAAGTGGAAGTCAGATTTCACGGAGTCTGGTAAACGGGATGGATGTTGCAACTATTTGTACTTTCTCAGTAGTATAGTAACATTTTTGGGCATTTGCTTTGCTCTGACGAAAGATGATTTGCCACTAAAATCTCGCCTTACTTTTTTCCCTTTCTTCATTAAGTTGCGACAAGTGTGTGTTATAAGCAGCCCAATTATTGTTTTATCCTTTGCAAGGTATTTTAAACAACAACAATAATCTTTGATCCTAGAAAATGCAGGGGGATGGAATAGCATTCATCATAATTGGAGAAAGGCTTTCAATATTGTGATCCTTTTGTTTACGGTGCGAAACGGTGCCTTCACGTCTCATTCAGGGTAACAAAAGGGCGCACAAAAATCAGTTCTGCTATTTTTAAAATGGGCCAAATATTGCTGAGATATTTGCTTTGACAGTAGACATAGGTCAGCATTCAACAAATGTGCCATCCCCTTGCAGAAAAGTAAGCACAACCAATACTTCGTGTATAATGTGCTGCAGTATTTTTTTTTCTGACATGTGTATGGCATCAGCTAGATCAGACACCTTTTATCGCAGATTATTAAATGTTTCTTCGGTGGATGCAGTTACAGGCATCCTTCACTTGGATCATCTTAAACAGAAGTCCGGTCACACTGATTTAGCATCCCACTTCATAAATCTAGAAAATGAATAGATTTCCGTAAAACCTTCACAAGATTTGAATAATTTTCTGTTGCCGATGAATTCTCCAACGATTGTATGCTGGCACAGAATCCTAGTTCATCACTTCTAACGAAACTTACTCCACCAGTTTAAAAGCCGTGCAAAGTAACTATTCTGCTTATCACGTTAAAACTCAACTAACATTATTGCACAATATGTTCCACAATAGGAAAAAAAAATTATCGGCGTCTTTACCAGACTGAGAAATTTAAACTTGGCCTAATACGACCTCCAACCATTAGTCCTAGCACCAATAGCTTCATAATAGTTTATTTACAAGGATCTATATAACTCGATGAGGACGAAACACGTCATTTGAACTGAAAGATCTGGCGGTGCTATGAGGGTTTCTGCAGTGGGATCACGCCCAGTGATACCCTCAGAACAAAGAAGTTGCAATTCACCGGTGTAAAAATGTTATGAATTTAGTATTTTTAAATGAGCTATTTAAAATTTTACAGTACTCGACTTGTAAAATTGTGTTGTACAGTCCGTGTCAGTAACTGATGTACACTGTCACGTCACATTCAAACATTTAACGTGGCAGATGCTAACGACACAAGCTTCAGGAGTAAAGTGATGGTCAAATTTTTAGTTAACTGCTTTACTTCAGGTCTCCATCTTGACGACACGGACCTGGAAATATATTTCAGACAACTGAATGTGTTTCTTGTAATTAAAAAAAAATTTATTCCTGTCTAGCCAAGCACAACGTGAAAACTGAAAAGGGAACACAGATCAGGCGACAAGAGAAAAAAAGCAGACATTTACCATCTGCTTACTGCGACTGCTGCTGCTTCTATTAGGACTACTACGTTTCGTAACACGAGATCTGTCTTGGCTCTCCGCGATAAAAAAAAAAAAATGCACGTGCAACGCATAGGCAGTAAGAGACTGACTTCTATATAACAGGTAGAGGCCTTGACTCAGGTCATTTACGTGTAGCGTTTACAACACGTGAACAGCTCCTCTCTACAAGCATACTCTAACTCGTCAATGGTTAGTATTAGTACACCGAAGAACCCGGACAATGAAAGTAGTTTTCTGAAGACAAATAATGGTCTACGTTAATAGCTATCTTAGGGAAAGTCTTTCAGCAACGTCAGAAAAAAATTATACAGATTAAGATTAAATAATCGATTCTTTCTTTACAAATAGGCAGTGCTTGCTGTTTCAACAACTTCATCAATTTGCAACGTAATACAAAAACGGTACGTAACGTTTCGTCGAAAAATAACGATCGAAACTACTTCTATTTCCTTTAACTAATTCCTACTGCTTTTACTATTCGGTTAAGACCGTTATATGATAAGTAGGTAAATTGCATACTGATATTTGAGAGTAAGTGTTGATGAAATTATAAATGTCCTTGGAAATGTGGGTAGGCAGTGTTCCAAAGTGTCAATAAAGCGAGTAAGCAGTCTACCTCCAATTTCATAAAAACCGTTCATTACACTTCAGTTCGGTAATGTCTGCTGAGTAATAAAGTAGTAAAACTAGTGTCTTCCATGTAAATCACTATGTCAACGCACTTAATTACGTGAAAAATTATGTAAAGTCCTAGCATTGAGCTGGTTATTTATAGGACATACGTAATTTTAATCTGTTGAGTTACTGCGAGAGAAATATAAGAGAGATCAATCGAAAACTAACCTCGGGAATTTTTTGTTGCAAATGCCAGTTAACACCTGACGTTGTGTTTGTATAGATGGGATTTTAGCTGTTCCCTACTTGGGGTGACTGCTGCGATATCTTTGTTGTCGATGCTTCGTTGTCTCGTTGATCCATAGACATACATTAATGTATGTCTGTGCGTTGACCGCTGGTCTGGAGCAAATACAGCGATGCTCGATTCCATACATCACATGGAGCGCCTCCAGACGCTAATAATACTGTGATGTCTGCTCCGAAGAGTCACACTGACAAAACACGCTGAAAAAAAGCCTATCAATTTTCACTGCTCCCCCGGGAAACGTGACAAGACGCAACCGACTGCTAATCGTGGAAAACACCACTCACTATTAACCTCGGGCAGCTGACTAACGTACTCTTTATTATACAGCTCACCCATTTATTCGTACTTCTTAAAATTGAACAGTATTTGGGGTTGGCTTGTAGATACAATACTAATTATTACTGCATTTAACCATGCGATACAGTTTACTACAGTGTGGAACCGCGCGACCGCTACAGTCGCAGGTTCGAATCCTGCCTCGGGCATGGATGTGTGTGATGCCCTTAGGTTAGTTAGGTTTAAGTAGTTCTAAGTTCTAGGGGACTGATGACCTTAGAAGTTAAGTCCCATAGTGCTCATAGCCATTTGAACCAACAGTTTACTACACTAATGACAATAGTTCACAGTACTCGTCTCGGCAGCATAACGCAGCTCAGAATTTCTTTTCGAATGTAAATTACTCTCATATATCTGGTTTTGTATACTCCGGGATAATTTGTGGCATAGCAAAGTTATTCCAGTTTACCACACGCTGTCTCTTGACACGTTCGGAGGCTCTAGTATGTTCAGAGTCTTCTAAGATGAATCTTCCCCAGTCTCATCTCTCTTCAAATCTTCTTTCTTCTGCTTCTCCATCCTCTTGCGATTTGCTTCTCTACCGAATTCGCCTTTCTCTCAAATTATTAGTTATTACAAGCCGTAGAATAAATATATCAGGAATACAGATTTCCTTATGTCTGAGTACAACTGTCCCCGTCTTATTATCTTCAACAAACCACATTGATCAAAACTCCTTCTTCTGCTTCTCCTCTTATCGATAAACCAATCCTCTTCTCAATAAAATCGGCGAGATGTTTCCCATATTAAGTTCCTCTTAATCCTTCGCTGAACTCCCTACTCCATCCTTCAACACTCTCTCTCTCTCTCTCTCTCTCTCTCTCTCTCTGCGTTATTAACATGAAGCACTGATATTAATTCTCCTACAGGGCTGGCGTCTAAAATTACAATGCACTTACATATACATATTAAACGCACAGATATACATTACTCAGAATTATCACAACACAAAAATTGTAAAGGAAAACAGTACAGAAATGATGAAAATAAAAAAAATAGAGGCACATACAAAGCCTGGATCAAACTGGGCCGTCACAGTGTGTCAGCGGAATTGTAAGACACTGGACTCTTGTTCAAACGCCCGTCAGTTATTTAGCTAGTCCGCGAGTCCCAAAATCTCTTAAGGTAAATTACTGGACGGTTCCTTTAAAAGAGCACGACAGATTTCCTTGGGCACTCTTCCGTATTCAGAGCTTGCGCTCCATTTCTAATGAACTCTTACTCGACGGGATGTCAGTCCCAAAGCGTCCTCGAGAAACACTACGGCAGATATCTAGCTACATAATGTAGACACTGACGAAAGCTCCATTGATAATTTAGAAACTGATTTAGTTTAGGAGTACCACACTCTTAACATCGCGTAGCAGCGATCCAGTACCCGTTCTGTTGTCATGGTTCAGAGAGCAGGAGAGAGGTGTTCGGCTTACGTAATCGAAACGAAGTTCAGTAAACAGCGTAGTGATGTCATCAGCACTGTACAACTTTTCCACCGCCGTTGAAAGTGGCACATTGGCTATGATGGAGATGTATCATGGGACAATGTCAGATCGCTGCTCTTGTTAAACATTTAGCGGCGCGGAGACAGCAGATCGCTCAAATCTACGAAACTTTAGGCTTGTAAAACAAGCCTTCGATAGAATAAACTTAAAGACGAAGAAATAAGATTGAGGTTGTGATTTCACCATAAAGGGAGCTCAAACGGCGTTCTTATAAGCCCTCAGAAGGAAGATTCCTTGACGAATGCTTTACGTTAGTTGGTCTCCTTTTCTCAGGTATGGTGCTAGATAGGTGCCTGTGCAAGCTTATCTTAATTATTTTAGGATTAATATTTTAGAGATTTCTAGAAATAAGAAAACAAAAATAAGAAAATGCTGGAGTCAATAAAGTTATTGTACATATTTCTGAGGTAGCAGACTATTTAATATTTATGTTTTATGAAGGTAGTGCCTCACGGATCGTTAGAATTTAAAAGGAAATTATAGTTCACATCCAAGAGCTGATAATAATTCTTTATTATAATCAATTAGACTTCATACCATCATCAGGTACTATAATAAAACGTAAAACATCTTACATGGCGATAAAGAGCTTACGTAGTCAAATAGCATAAATTCCATCATACATCATTGTTGACAAGGTAATATAGTTATAACGATGACTTGGTAAGGATTTTATACTTTTTTATGGCAGGTCTCACTTGTATGTGAGATGTTTTAAATATCTCATGAAACCTGATATTGCTCTGAAGACAATATGCTTGTAACACAGAAGTATTTATGATCAGCTCTTGGCTGTGAACCATGACTTTTAAGATTTAATGCTTAATGTAACACGGTAGTTCGACATATACGCCAGCTGTTTTCACCAGCTGTGTCGAATGTAGATGCCTATACTCCTACCCAAGTATGAAATGAACTGCGTAACTTCTTTACCTACCCACGTGGAAGAGCGATCTCTTTTGGAGATCAGCTATTGTAAAATTTTCTCTTTTCTCTATCCAGTTAATTCGTAACTAACTCAAAACGGGACTAGGGGTTAGGGACTTGAAAACCAACTTTCGGAATCGGAAAGTGCAGGAATTGCCTCCCAAATATTCCCAGCTGAAACAGAGAGTTATTGAACAATTTAATAAACAGAGAACTAATATTTCAAGTGACGCGTGTGATGTGTCACTCAGTTTGCTATGCAATATCCTTTTGACTGTTTTGGAAAGGCAATGGTTGATATGTAAAATACCTTGGGGGGAGGGGGAATTCTTCGTTAAAACATTCCTTCATTGAAGGTATAATCTTCTGGGTTGTTAGGCTACGTCGTATTTTTTCAAACAATCGACATTTAGACTCCTCTTCTATGAATCATCGGGATGTTCTGCTGCCCTCTGTAGATTGTGCGCTGTCAGAGAACAGTTTCACCTTCTGTTATAAAGGGGAGTTTTTCCAGCGCTTGTGCTGGGGAAGAGAGATTTAAAAATCTTGGGCTGCCATTGGTAGTCCATCGTGATTGGATAGTAAGAGAAGTATTCGAGTGCTAATGCCGAAGAAGGGGGTTACTGGCTAAAACTTCTAGGGCTACCATTGGTGGGCCAACGTCATTAGTTAGAAAGGGATTTTTTCCGCATGCTGGAGAAGCTTCACTGGTTAATATTTCTCCTGTTGCTACTGGTGGGGTCAGATCATTGACTAATATTAATTATGCTAAAAGGAAGGATGAGTAATCACCTCACTCTGCTAAGATACCATTTGTTTCTGGGGTCACTGACTGGATAAGCAGAGGTCTAAGGAAAAATGGTATTCAGATCACTTTCTTCAATCCAAACAAAGTAAAAGACATTTTCCGACGGAAAGCGGACGCACCTGATTTTCTCCACACTGCGGGCGCCTATGAAATGTGTGGCTGTGGCAAACCGTATAGAGGCGAAACAGGAAGGACTGTTAAAGAACGTACGAGGGTTGGAAGTTTAATAGTGGCAACAATTTATTCACAGTTCGTTCAAAATAGATACGTGTTCAAAGTTTTACTGACCTTCAAAGTAGTCACCAGCATTGTGTATAACCCGTTGCCAGCGATGTGGAAGTCGTAGGATACTCTTAGCAGTGCCAGTTGTGTTGACAGTTCGAGTGGCGCTGTGTATTGCCCGACGAATTTGTAGCAGTTCTGAAGCGAATGCCGTGAAGTGTTTCCTTCAGTTCAGAAATCGAGTTGAACTCAGGGGAGTGAAGTAGATGGTATAGCACTTAGCAGCCCCATTAGTCAAACAAATCAGTAACAGCTTGCACTGTACGTGCTTGAGCATTGTCCTGCGAAAATGATGGCCAGGTCCTGCAGAAACTGTCATCACTTCTGTCTCTAAGCTGGTTGTGTTGCAAAAAGGAACAGCATAGAGAGTTGGATTTGAATGGAAAATTCATCCGACCACGACATAACAGCCCGGAGCAAGTTAGTTTGAGGAGACAGTTGCTGACACACATTAAGGGTGCTGTTGAGCGCCCCATAGCCAGCATCGTCTCTTAATTTATTAAGTTAATCTTACATTGACGAATGTAAGAAAGGGAAAAAAGTGCCCTGTGTAGGAGATGTGGACGTTTAGTGTGAGCCTGCGCCCTCTGAACGCTAGGCCGGCCGGCCTGGCGCCCACGCTCTGGGGCGTTGTCGGGCTGGCACGCTGACCTACTGTACCCGTAGCAGCAGCCGACACGCAACTTGGCCCTCGCTACGCACGCTGCCTGCTCGCTAGAGCGGCCAGCGCCTCCACGCCAAGGCCACGTGCGTAGCCTACTGACTGCAAGAGCACACCTCACCACCTTAGGTCTGGCGAGAGGCTGGTGCCAAACACAAACACAAACACAAACACAAACAAGCTGACCGCCCCCCCCCCCCCCACACACACACACATACGCACACACCTACTTCTGTCTGGATCTACACTCCTGGAAATTGAAATAAGAACACCGTGAATTCATAGTCCCAGGAAGAGGAAACTTTATTGACACATTCCTGGGGTCAGATACATCACATGATCACACTGACAGAACCACAGGCACATAGACACAGGCAACAGAGCATGCACAATGTCGGCACTAGTACAGTGTATATCCACCTTTCGCAGCAATGCAGGCTGCTATTCTCCCATGGAGACGATCGTAGAGATGCTGGATGTAGTCGTGTGGAACGGCTTGCCATGCCATTTCCACCTGGCGCCTCAGTTGGACCAGCGTTCGTGCTGGACGTGCAGACCGCGTGAGACGACGCTTCATCCAGTCCCAAACATGCTCAATGGGGGACAGATCCGGAGATCTTGCTGGCCAGGGTAGTTGACTTACACCTTCTAGAGCACGTTGGGTGGCACGGGATACATGCGGACGTGCATTGTCCTGTTGGAACAGCAAGTTCCCTTGCCGGTCTAGGAATGGTAGAACGATGGGTTCGATGACGGTTTGGATGTACCGTGCACTATTCAGTGTCCCCTCGACGATCACCAGTGGTGTACGGCCAGTGTAGGAGATCGCTCCCCACACCATGATGCCGGGTGTTGGCCCTGTGTGCCTCGGTCGTATGCAGTCCTGATTGTGGCGCTCACCTGCACGGCGCCAAACACGCATACGACCATCATTGGCACCAAGGCAAAAGCGACTCTCATCGCTGAAGACGACACGTCTCCATTCGTCCCTCCATTCACGCCTGTCGCGACACCACTGGAGGCGGGCTGCACGATGTTGGGACGTGAGCGGAAGACGGCCTAACGGTGTGCGGGACCGTAGCCCAGCTTCATGGAGACGGTTGCGAATGGTCCTGGCCGATACCCCAGGAGCAACAGTGTACCTAATTTGCTGGGAAGTGGCGGTGCGGTCCCCTACGGCACTGCGTAGGATCCTACGGTCTTGGCGTGCATCCGTGCGTCGCTGCGGTCCGGTCCCAGGTCGACGGGCACGTGCACCTTCCGCCGACCACTGGCGACAACATCGATGTACTGTGGAGACCTCACGCCCCACGTGTTGAGCAATTCGGCGGTACGTCCACGCGGCCTCCCGCATGCCCACTATACGCCCTCGCTCAAAGTCCGTCAACTGCACATACGGTTCACGTCCACGCTGTCGCGGCATGCTACCAGTGTTAAAGACTGCGATGGAGCTCCGTATGCCACGGCAAACTGGCTGACACTGACGGCGGCGGTGCACAAATGCTGCGCAGCTAGCGCCATTCGACGGCCAACACCGCGGTTCCTGGTGTGTCCGCTGTGCCGTGCGTGTGATCATTGCTTGTACAGCCCTCTCGCAGTGTCCGGAGCGAGTATGGTGGGTCTGACACACCGGTGTCAATGTGTTCTTTTTTCCATTTCCAGGAGTGTATATTCCAAAATTTGCCAAGAGCTGTACCATAGACGAGGACACGGTGAAAATTGTGTATCTCCATATTCTCGCGGCGCAGTGAATGATTCATTACACTTAGAGTTTGCAACCGCGTTTTACTTCGGCCGTATACCTTTTGGACATCTGCCAAATCAACTGACAGAGTCTGTAGCAACTCGCTCCATCGTTTTAAATCCGCGGACCGCACCACTGAGCGTGGTGCCACAGACAGTCGCGGCAAAGAACTATGCCTAAATTGAATCTGTAGTTACATGGTAGATCCATGCTGGGATATCGATGTATCAGTAGCAGCTGCTCTATAGTGACCTCTTTACGAGGTTTTTTGGAAGAAATCACCCGGTTCTATGCTTTGTCCAGACTGAAAACGCAACCTCTCTAAATTAAATTCTCCGTCAAACGAATTTCCACTGCTGCCTTCGACTCAGTCCCAAAATGAAATCGACGCTAGAATTTTGACATTGTAGTGCAGCATTGTGGCCGGTGTCGATGCAGTGTTCCGCCACAGCCGTTTTATTGGGCTGTAAGAGCCGGGTATACGTAGAGTGCTTTGCGTAGCTTTCATGGACTGTACGCGGCGTCTGCTTTTTGTACGAAAGGCCATATCCGCAGGACATCTTGTGAAGCGCAGTCTTGTGGGAGTAACAACTCACACGGATCCTAAAAGCGCTGCTGTACCCGGTCGGGTCGAAAACTCACTTTGTGCTTGGTAAGGGTACGACCTATTTTTGACGAAATGCTTCCCGTGTTTGGCAGAGAAGCCATGGATTTAATTCTGTCATCTTGCTCATTCCGTAAGCCCACCTTAGGTTTTATGCGTAGCGCCGTGTTGTGGAGATACCCATTTGCTTCAAAATCTTCTTTTAAGCGTATCACATCTGCGTATCTCATCTGCAAATTGCTCTCGTCGGTATCGCTGTGCGCTCTGTGAACCAAATGAACCAGGTGAAAAAATAGTTTCTATGATTACACTCAAATTTAATGGATCGAGACGAAAATTAACCGGCTTGCCGGAGCCACACCGATTATGTCATGTTGCCGTCTTTGTGGTCCGACTGTTGGGGTACCCGGCTACAAGAGCGAATTTCATTATGGCGAATCACAGTGACCATTTCAGAATTAAGCATGGGAATGTCTGGAATGGTGTCTATTCAGCCTCTTGAGGTAAAGTGAAAAACTGCTTACTAAAATAAGCGTCGAGATCGACACTTAAGCTACTCAAGTGGCGTCAAATAGGTGTGTTCGCATCTGGCTCGGAGCCATGCAATTTAGTTTTCAACGTAAACAGCTTCGGAATCAGTTCACTTAATAACACGTTTTTGAGGTAACGAGATGCCAACCCTAAGGGACGTTCTAGATATCTACAAAATACCCATAAGTGGCTGCTATAAACTTTCAAAAGTTTCCCTATTACAAATTACTTTGGGGATAGGTGGAAGTCAAGACTGGTGAATAACACGGCTATGGTGGGGCAGAGGGTAGGGATATTCCAAAACTTCGTACAACAAATTCTTTAGTATTCTCACTGCTAAAACTCCTTTGCAGACAATTCCGTTGTCTTACTGTGGGGCAGCTGGTTAAAAGTACTGTTATTGCTTCACGAGGTATTGTTTGTTTTTGGTGCATTTAATATACGTTTCTGCCATTTTAAACACCACTGCCGGGTACAAGAGTCTAAAAATCTTGTGCTAACAGCTAGAAAGTAATCGACAATTCTGCAACCCATAATTTCCAGTCAGATCCACAACCCAGCTCGCCGACGTAGAATAAAATGTTCAGACTCACTATTTACAGCCAAAAGGAGTCGCGAACTACCTCGATAAATGAAAGTTCATGATTTTAACAAGGCAGCAAATTTGAGAAATATTTTTGAAATTCATTAAAGTTTTCCTATCGCAATGTTCAGAGATGACCCCTCCTCGAAGTTCCAAGTATCGCTAATTATCACTTCACCTGTTCAGTTAACTGCTCTCCTAGAATGTGGTGATTAAGCTACGTCACTTACCACGCACTTTTCTACAACACTACGGGCGGCACACGAAATATAGTAAATTATGAGACCACGAAAGTTCACCTCTACACATTTGTACAAAAGTGCGCGGTATCTAATTCGAGTGATAAATATTCAAGTCAGTCGTCTTCACTGCCATCCGAGGCGTAGTGTACGCAGCAGCAGACAGAACTGGTACGGCACATCCTCAAGCGTGACGAGATACATGGCGGCCGACTGACGACGATCGAATGGCCCTCATATACCACAACAGTGGTGCTTTTATACTGTCGTTGCAGTTTTTGCACCTAACAGCAGACGGAACACGTGTAGTTAGAACGTCTTAAACGCCTACAGCGCGCTCAAATACCAGGCTGTCTGACTACGAGATCTTACATATGGTCTGTGGTCAATACTGCACTCTATGTACGTCCCATAAAACTGTCATTGACGTAACTCCTAAATTCCGACTTCAAAAATTTTCTAATGGAACCGAGGACAGGCTGCTACCGCTAAACTGTCTGTGTTCTATCGTTCATGCCTCTATAAAGTTACATAATTGTCTTGCAATTTGGTACAGCTCCATTATTTTTTCTAATGAACATAGTTGTAATTGCATCATTTCATATTACTTCCAAAGGCTACTTAATTTACCATGGTTTAAAAATTTTAGTACAAAAATCAGTTTTTACTTAACGAAAAGTAAGAGGTAACTTCAAAAAAAATAATAATAAAATAAAATAAAAAAACCT
Organism: Schistocerca nitens; assembly: GCF_023898315.1. Lineage (NCBI taxonomy): Eukaryota > Metazoa > Arthropoda > Insecta > Orthoptera > Acrididae > Schistocerca > Schistocerca nitens. The sequence continues at coordinate 562,229,375 of NC_064614.1, read as the reverse complement.
CTACATTATGTTTTTACATGTGTTTTTATGGAAAGTGTAGTGGACTGACAAGGCAGCCAGTCCACAGAGACGGGTAGCCGAAAGGGCACACGTACACACACGCCGACTGGCGCGAAGTCTGGAACAGGATACGTGATGAATGTGATAAAGAAAAGAACGTAGTCACTAGAACACTTAACTTTTATATTGTCCTTTGGTATACAGCATTCTGGATGATACAAGTGAGACTCTATCTGGTTCAAATGGTTCAAATGGCTCTGAGCACTATGGGACTCAACTGCTGAGGTCATTAGTCCCCTAGAACTTAGAACTAGTTAAACCTAACTAACCTAAGGACATCACAAACATCCATGCCCGAGGCAGGATTCGAACCTGCGACCGTAGCGGTCTTGCGGTTCCAGACTGCAGCGCCTTTAACCGCACGGCCACTTCGGCCGACCAGACTCTATCTGGAGGTACATGCAATGGTACAAATGGCGCCTTGCTAGGTCGTAGCCATTAACTTAGCTGAACGCTATTCTAACTGTCTCTCGGCAAATGAGAGAAAGGCTTCGTCAGTGTAGTCGCTAGCAACGTCGTCGTACAACTGGGCGAGTGCTAGTACGTCTCTCGAGACCTGCCGTGTGGTGGCGCTCGGTCTGCGATCCTGACAGTGGCGACACGCGGGTCCGACATGTACTAATGGACCGCGGCCGATTTAAGCTACCACCTAGCAAGTGTGGTGTCTGGCGGTGACACCACAGAAAGTAATCTGCGCGTCCTGCTGAAGCTCAAAATATGCAACACTAGTGTGGTTTTACATCACCTTCCAAAGAGCTGTGACATTATTTAAATATGCAATTTTACTTTACATCGTTGCACAATGCTTTATCTGCATGCTCGTGTACACGTTAAGCGCGACCAGCTTGGCCTTGGCCGCGTTACGAGGAAATAGCTATCTCATTCACCTGCTAACGTTGCTATGTAACCACAGAGGTTGCTTTCCCACACTGCTTTTCTTTAATGAATAAAGAGTTTTCTTACGTAGCTTTTCCTTTCGTCCAGTTGGTTCAAAAGACTTGTGTAGTATCCGTCATTTACTGTGTTTGGCTTTGCAAGACAATCACTAAAGAAAACCCTTCTTCATCCCAGAAAAGTCTGGAATGCAAAAGCTGAGAATATGCCTGTCTTTTTTTTTGTGCACGGCAGGGCTTCAATGCAATACTCGATTTCTGTTTTGTTTCCGACTTGAAATGCCGCTCATTTCAGCCAAAATAAATTAAAAACCAGAGAACTCTTTGAAGCCACCAAAACATTTTTGAAAAATTTGTTTTGAATTGTGCGTTTGCTCAGCAGTCAGGTAATTCTGATAACCATCTTTCTCAACTACTGAAATATTGATTCAATTTCTGCCGGCCGCACCAACTTATCTACGCGGTCGCAAAATCCGAGATCTGTTCATTGCCACGAAGGATTCTGAAGTCGCTCTTCACGGCCGAGGAGTTTACGTAGTTCACTGTGAATGTAACGAAGTCCGTGTTGGGAAACCGATAGATCGATTGACTGGGGTAGCACAGCAAATCAAGCTGAAGCCGCACACCACCACGACCTGGACCGAGAAATCAATTTCCCTATGTGCCTGCCCAGCAGCGACGGATACAGCAGCGGAAAATGACGCTATTCAAATAATTAAACGTCCATAAAGCACGGTCTGGGAGGATGGCTACGTTTCTGACGGCTGGCTGCCAACATTGCCAGTCCAAAGGGCCGCCTGTGTTCACCAGCCAGCAGCTTCGCGGGATCTGGGTTCAACAGTGTAAACAAGAGGCCCCAAGAGAACCAACCGCCGTGCGCCATGGACACCTCGCTGCTGGAAAGCGCCGCCCCTGGGTACAAACTGATGACTCGCTGTTGCCTGCCAGTCAGAACATAGAGTAGCAGGTGCTAGAATATTTTCTTCAGAATCAACCAGATTGTCTCCAGGCCACAATTAGGGAGTAGTTGATTGCAGTTCATGTCTCTTCTTGCGTTATGCATGTACGATTAGGTATATACCGTATAACCACCACGCCACAGTTATCTTGATTTCGATATGTCTAATAGCGTAACAGAATGTGACGCCGGTAGTCATCTGACAACAAAAATCGCGTTATACATAGGGAAGATCATCCCCAGAACGCAGCAGTTTAGCTGCGCAGAAGAGGACGGCAACAAAGACGGTCGAATCGTCGATTCTTGGTTCGTATTTTTTTTTATAATGACACGGTTGGACATCTAAAAAGATTTTAATCAGATCGATGCTGGCCGTGGATTCCTAAAAACTCATATTTTCACATTAATTCACATAAACTGGACGATATTAGGACGCCTCTAGAATGTTCTTAGAGTATCCGCTGTTAACGTAAATTTTGTGTAGAATAGCTGACGTTCACAATCATTAGTTCATTTATTGCATACATACCTAATGGTGAATGCATAACGCAAGAAGAGACATGAATTGCAATCAACTACTCCCTGCTTGTGACGTGGAGACAATCTGGTTGATTCTGAAGAAAGTATTCCAGCACGGGTCCACTGTTATAATCCAGATTATTCTATGTCAGTACAAAGTAACTAGCTAGATGATTTAATTTTTCCCATTGTATGCAGTGTTTCTTCCGTGACTGTATTACCTTCGCAGTGCCTTCAGGCACGAATCGTGATTTTATTAAAATTCACGATGCATTTCGAGTCCTGGGGCTCATCTTCAGGCGCCTTGACACTCTACATCAACTCTGCGTCATTTCGTTTGATTCTGGGCTGTTTCTAGTTACAGGTGTATGGTTCTGGAGAATGTTTGTGTACAAATACACACTTTCTATTAAACAACACATTAGGACATTTTCGAATACCAAGGGGTTCCAAAATACGCTGTGTGAAAATGTTTATTACTACGTCACCTGTCTCGAACAAGCTAGCTTCAGCGGAAGTGACTGTTATATGAATCAGCCACGGATCAATCACTAACTGAATTTCGAAAATACAGATCTGTACTTCGAAAACAATGAGTATCAAGACATTACGTGATATGCTGAAGTAAATGACTACCGTTAACTTCACAATATTTAGAATGAATTTTTCACTCTGCAGCGGTATGTGCGCTATTTCTAACCTCACACCAGATTAAAAGTGTGTGCTGGAACGGGATTCGAACTTTGCATTTCTTGGACAGTCCTCTTGCCTACTGAGCTATCGAAACACGCTATACGAGCCACCTTCTCAGCTTTAGTTCTGCCAGTGTGTCTCCTACCTTCTAATAAGTCAGTCGGTAAGACTGTTGCCCGCGAAAGGAAAAGCAAAGGTTCCCGTTTCGACTAGCACTCAGGCACATGGTTTTAATATGGCAGGAAATTTCAGCTTCATAATGTAAATATACAATTTCCGTTACACTGTTTTGCTTCCGGATAGTGATTCCGAACCTTCCACGCCCGAAGAATTTGTAAACGTTTGTAGATAGCGCTATTCATCAAATGCCTCCTGCTGCCTTAATTTCACTCGTTGTACGTCATGAGAGTCATCCATTATCTTTTAACGAATTTGTGTTATCGGATGACATGTTATGAAAGCTTGTTATCCAGGTGAGGAATGGTAACTTCATCAATAACAGCGTTATTCTGCGTTCATGTCTAACCTTCGTGCATGGCAGTTCTGGAGAGATATCAGGACAGCGGTGAGCTTCGGCTACTGAGACAGGAGACGCTTGTAAGCCACTTGTTGTTGCATTGGCCTCGAGATTACAGTGTGATGTAGTAGCGCGCAGCAGTAACATGTCATTATAATCAAAACAATCGAGGCCTGTGTGTGTTGTTTGAGGTACTGAAGCGCTAAGGCTAATGCACAGTTTGTAAACAATTCCAGCGACCAGTTATCCTAAGTTTGATCTACAACACAGTTAACGACAGCAGTATCAACGAAAGACACACTACGAGTCAGATTAGCCTGCAGAGAGTATTTATTGCCTCCGCTTTTGACTAGAAATTAGCTACAAACTCTGCTCTGGCAGGCAGTGGCTTTCCTTTTTATTACACGAAAAATACAGCACACTTGTAATATGGGTGCATTTCCCCCGTTACAATCCTCCTCCAAATTCCGAAAGCTAATCATAGAATTTTAATTACCATCTCGAAGAAAACAGTTTAGTAATTTTATCTGGAGATACATGTTTGTCCTGGTCCACACTGAAACCCCGGTGCCACAGTACCATGGAAGATGATTAACAAAATGGCGCAGCCAACTGATAAAGCGGCAATGGGCGGCGTCATTTTGTTTATTCTCCTGTAGCGCTTTGCTACGCTACTGTGGCACCGGGGTTTGTGTGTATATTGGTCGACCACAGCATTGTTGGACATGGGATGAGGCCGTTTGGTCGGCTTATCGTGATATTTCACGAGGACTCGCTGAATCACTTGACTGTATATGCACAACTGTCTCGATTCATTCACAATGTGATGCGCTTTCCTTGGTCACTACAGTGCTTGTTTACTGTCACGTCATCGCATGTTTTGACAACAGTCACAGGAGGCCAAGTGCAATAATATAGAGGGTCAGGTAGTAGGAGGACTGCAGACACGTATCTGCAAAACGGACAAAAATTAATCACATAACATTTTTTCCGAGGTGATGATAAAAAACGCTTGACCACCCTCGTATAACGAACGACAAGACGCAGCTTTTACAATCGGGACACATATCTGAAATGAGCGCTGTTCAGATCGCAGTATGGTCACCCTGATTAGGCTTTTCGAAGTTTTCTTGCCTCACTGTAAGAGAATTTCAGGAAGCGTCCAAAGCTGTGACATTTTGTTGGTACAGATTTCGCAGGTCGTTAAATGCCCATCTTCATTTCCTCGCAACTCACGCGATGGAGAGTGCTTTCTCCAGGGCTAATGCAGTATAAAAGTGTGAAGTCGCATTTACGCTTTCGCAGACTGAATAAGATGTATTGCAGCGGATTGTAGGCAGACTCGCATTCAGGAGATTGGAGGTTTAAGTCCCGGCTGTTGATCCAGGTCTAGGTTTTCTGTGGTTTCACAAAATCAATTAAAATTCGTGCCAGGATAAGACACAAAGGAATTAAAGACATTAGCTGCGAGCAGGCATTGACTGAAATTAATGGGGAAAGTTGAAAATTTTCCCCATCGATTTCAACCAATACTCGCTCGCAGCTAACGTCTGTAATTCCTTTGTGTCTTAGTTCATAACGGCTGCTGGATCAAAAAGGTGTCTGTAATCCGGAAATATATATACCCGATGTATCATAATTAATGGCGTAAACGCATACAGTTGAATGTACACGATACTAGAAGCAAAAAGGTCTCAGTAAACATAGGGTCGAAAATGCTTAAGAGCTACGAGCAATTTTTCATCTTCGATACTGTGAAACGGATCTCTTCTACTCCATGCTCCTTGCTTTCATTATTTTGGGAAGTGATAATACGGATCAGAACAAGAAAAAAGTCCAGTAAACGTGTGCTCTAAAATGCATACCTTAAAAGTTATGAGCACTTGTTCATTAGAAGAGTTTGTCCCACAGTACCGCAGACGAACAAGCGCTCATAACTTTTAAGGTATGCATTTTAGAGCACACGTTTACTGGACTTTTTTTCTTGTTTTGGTCCGTATTATCACTTCCCCAACGGGCGCTGATAACCTCGCTGTTGTGCGCCCTAAAACACTAATCATCATCATCATCACTTCCCCAAAATATGGAAAGCAAAGAGCTTGGAGTAGAAGAGATTTACTTCACAGTATCGAAGATGAAAAATTGCTCGTAGCTCTTAAGGTATGCATTTTCGACTCATGTTTACTGAGACTTTTGTGCTTCTAGTATCGTGTACTTTCAACTGTATGAGTTTAACCGGACCAAACGAAAAAAACTACAAATAATGAAACTCGTCTAGCTTGAAGGGGGAAACCAAATGGCGCTATGGTTGGCCCACTAGATGGCGCTGCCATAGCTCAAACGGATATCAACTGAATTTCTTTGTAAACAGGAACCCACATTTATTATTACATATTCGTGTAGTACGTAAAGAAATTTGAATGTTTTAGTTAGACCACTTTTTTCGTTTTGTGATAGATGGTGCTGTAATAGTTACATACATATGGCTCACAATTTTATACGAACAGTTGGTAACAGGTTTTTTAAATTAAAATACAGAACGTAGGTACGTTTGAACATTTTATTTCGGTTATTCCAATGTGATACATGTACCCTTCTGAACTTATCATTTCTGAGAACGCATCCTGTTACAGCGTGATTACCTGTAAATACCACATTAATGCAATAAATGTTCAAAATGACGTTCGCCGGCCGGCCGCGGTGGTCTCGCGGTTCTAGGCGCGCAGTCCGGAACCGTGCAACTGCTACGGCCGCAGGTTCGAATCCTGCCTCGGGCATGGATGTGTGTGATGTCCTTAGGTTAGTTAGGTTTAAGTAGTTCTAAGTTCTAGGGGACTGATGACCACAGCAGTTGAGTCCCATAGTGCTCAGAGCCATTTGAACCATTTTTTTGACGTTCGCCAACCTCAATGCATTTGGCAATACGTGTAACGACATTCCTCTCAACAGCGAGTAGTTCGCCTTCCGTAATGTTCGCACGTGCATTTACAATGCGCTGACGCATCTTGTCAGGCTTGTCGGTGGATCACGATAACAAATATCCTTCAACATTCCCCACAGAAAGAAATCCATGGACGTCAGATCAGGTGAACGTGCTTCGACGACCAATCCACCTGTCATGAAATATGCTATTCAATACCGCTTCAACCGCACGCGAGCTATGTGCCGGACATCCATCACGTTGGAAGTACATCTCCATTCTCTCATGCAGTGAAACATCTTGTAGTAACATCGGTAGAACATTACGTAGGAAATCAGCATACATTGCACCATTTAGATTGCCATCGATAAAATGGGGGCCAATTACCCTTCCTCCCATAATGCCGCACCATACATTAACCTGCCAAGGTCGCTGATGTTCCACTTGTCGCAGCCATCGTGGATTTTCCGTTGCCCAATAGTGCATATTATGCCGGTTTACGTTACCGCTGTTGGTGAATGACGCTTCGTCGCTAAATGGAACGCGTGCAAACAATCTGTCATCGTCTCGTAATTTTTCTTGTGCCCAGTGGCAGAACTGTACACGACGCTCAAAGTCGTCTCCATGCAATTCCCGGCGCATATAAATATGGTACGAGTGCAATCGATGTTGATGTAGCATTCTCAACACGGACGTTTTTGAGATTCCCGGTTCTCGCGCAATTTGTCTGCTACTGATGTGCGGATTAGCCACGACAGCAGCTAAAACACCTACTTGGGAATCATCAGTTGTTGCAGGTCGTGGTTGACGTTTCTCATGTGACTGAACACTTCCTGTTTCCTTAAAGAACGTAACTATCCGGCGAACGGTCCGGACACTTGGATGATGATGTCGTCCAGGATACCGAGCAGCATACATAGCACACGCCCGTTGGGCATTTTGATGACAGTAGCCATGCATCAACACGATATCGGCCTTTTCGCAATTGGTAAACGTTGCATTTTAACACGGGTAATGTATCACGAAGCAAATACCGTCCACACTGGCGGAATGTTACGTGATACCACGTACTTATACGTTTGTGACTATTGCAGCGCCATCTATCACAAAGCGAAAAAAAGGTCCAACTAAAACATTCATATTTCTTTACGTACTACACGAATATGTAATAAAAATGGGGGTTCCTGTTTAGAAGAACGCAGTTGACATCCGTTTGACCTATGGCAGCGCCATCTAGCGGGCCAACCATAGCGCCATCTGGTTTCCCCCTTCAAGCTAGACGAGTTTCGTTCTTCGTAATTTTTTCGTTTGACGCTTATTTCGTGAGATATTTGGCCCGGTCACTATCAATAGGCCATAATGCCGGGATGACTAATTTGAAAAGGACACGGTCTGTTTCTTTCCCCTCATTCAAAGTTTCTGCTTCTTGTTTAGTGACCCCATCACCGACGAGATGTCAAACCCAGATCTTCCTTAGTTTCCATCATATCCACAGTCTGAATCTGTGCGCATTACAAGAGCGTTACTGAAAATTATAAGAAGTGGAAGGGACGACAGGAATGAGTCCAAATTCTAGGATGTGTGTAAATACACTGTCCAGTCACATGTCAGAAGCCTCAATAACCACATTTTGCAGCGCGGACTGCTGCTAGACGCGCAGGAAGAATGTCAACGAGGTTCTGGAAGATACCGACAGGGATGTGGAGCCATGGCAACTCCAGTGCCGTGGCCAGCTGCGCTAGGTTTCTCGATTGGGGATCTATGGCGCGAACAGCCCTATCGAGAAGATCCCACGGATTCTAGACTCGGTTTAAATTCGGGGAGCTTCGTGGCCAGGGGAGTACGGAAACTCATGCTTGTACTCTTCGAACCACGCACGTTCACTGAAAGCCAGGTAACACGTTGCATTGTCCTACTGGTAGATGGCATCGTGCCGAGGAAAAAGAAACTGCATGTAGGTGTAGATATGATCCAGAAGGATAGATGAATATTTGTGTTGATTCATTATGCTTCCAGAAAGAAAAGATTACGTAAGGAATGCCACGAAAACTTTCCCCAGACTTTAACGATCCCTTCTCCGGCGTGAAAAATTCCGACGATTGTCGCACAGTGTTTGGTTTCAGGCGTTTTACGGCTGTTGCGGAGGCCCATAGGCAGCAACGTTCGCTGGACAGTGTTTGAGAAGGCACTGTTGGCAGCACGCGAACACTTAGCAAACTATAAGCCGTTTCGGTAACGCTCCCACCCTTGGCCCCAGTGATCATGGGCTTTTGGATATCAGACAAATCGCTCCGTTTCCGAATTACAACAATAACTGCACTGTTTTGCGCGTCGCCCCGACATGCTTTATAGACTCTTCACGCCGTGGTTTTTGCACGTTGATGTCGAATATAGCCGTGTGGTCACATCCATGTAACTGAAGCGTGTAGAATTGTGAGATTAACGTTGCAGAGAGTGAATGGACACCCTTAGTCTAGAGATGTCGTCTCATGTGTGCTCACGCAGGTCAGTCACGTCCAGCCTCTTCGGTGCTAGCGCAATATCAACATGTAAGTTCTAGTGGGGCTGATGATAGTTCTCCCAGAAAAAGGCCTAACATTCAGTGAAATTTCAATTTTTCCATATACACCTACTTCTATGCTCCAAAAGCCAACTTTCGACGTGTGGTGAAGGGTATTTCCGGCACCACTGATATTTCCCTCCGTTTCTTGTCTCATTCGAAAACAGTGCTCGGGAAGAATGACAATGAGCCATCCCCAGTTTGAACTCAAAATTCTGTGATTTTCCCCATCATGGTCATTTCGCGAGGCGTATATGGGAAGAAATAGGTTGTCCAACTCTTCTGGGAACGAAGTCTCTCGTAATTTTAACAGTAATCGTGCCCGTGAAGCACTACCGCACTTCCTTAGGGTCTACCTCTGGAGTTTGCTGAGAAACCTCGTGATGCTGTCGTGATAACCAAAAGAACCCGTTGACAAACCGTGCAGCTCTTCTTTAATCTCCTCGATCAGTCCTACCTGTAAAGGGTCCCGGACAGGCGAGCAATGGTCTACAGTTGGTACGACGAGCGTTTTATAAGGGCATGGTGCTACCTCAATGAGTGTATCTGTGCAGCGACTAGCTGGTGCCGGATCAGGCAGTGCCACCACAGCACGGGCTGAGCTCGGTCTTGACCGCATAGCTGAAACAGGACGCAGTGGAGGTACTGTGTTGTATGTGGAACCGAGAGAGATGGCGGAATAGTAAAGATGACGGACTCGTATCCAGGACGATGTCGTTTCAAATCCACGTCCTATCGTCCAGATTTACTATTTCGTGACCACCTTACATCGGTTCTCTGAAAAGCCACGACAAATTTCCTTCTCTTTCCTTCCCTCAGAGTTTGCGCTCCATCTCTGATGACCTCGTCGTCGATTGTAAACATTTCCTTCCTGTATCTGTCAGTATAGACGGAGCGAAGATGCTTGCTGTGAGCATGCTGTTGCGTAGACTTCCGTTGCTCCGGAAACACAAACGCGCCAGATCGTAATGGGCTCATTAACGCTGACGTTGATTCCTGAGCGTCAGGATATAGTGTGTTCGGACACACCACGCATTTAGTCTCAGTGGTGCAACACAGCTGTTTGGCGCCCATGGAGAAACATGAATTGCCCAGGAACATGTCGGAAAAACTGAAAGCGTGATGATGATTGGCGTCATTGGGTATAATATGTTCAAATGTGTGTGAATTCTTAAGCGACCAAACTGCTGAGGTAATCGGTCCCTAGACTTAGACACTACTTAAAGTAACTTAAACTAACTTATTCTAAGACAAATACACACACCCATGGCCGAGGGAGGACTCGAACCTCCGGCAAGAAGGGCCGCGCGGTCCGTGACATGACGCCTCAAACCGCGCGGCCACTCCGCGCGGCTGGGTATAAAACATCTTAAACGAATTAAAGGCATTTCGAACAGCAGCCGTTACATGTACATAAACACGACTGCTCTGCAATTCGCATTGAAGAGTTTGGTAGAGTGTTCATAGAACTACTTTCAGACCGTTTTCCGACCGTTCCACTCTCTTAGCACATGGGAAAAATGCAAACGTAAATTTGACAGTGCGGACTCTGATTTCTCTTACCACGACGGTCGTCTCTTCCTATGTAGGCAGATATCAACAACATAAGTTCTAAAAAAAAAAAAAAGACGCGTACGACGATGGAATTATCCGAATGGGACAGAAATCGGTGGATTGGATGTACATACAGAGACAAACAAATAAGTTTCAGAAAAATTGGATGATTTATTCAAGACAGAGAGCTTCACAAATTGAGCAAGTGAGGAACGGGTTTGTCCACCTCTGGCTCTTATGCAAGCAGTTATTCGGCTTAGTATTGTTAGTATTACTTGACAGAGTTGTTTAGTGTCCTGCAGAGGTATATCCTGCCAAATTCTGTTCAATGTGCGGCTTAGAGCTTCAAAATCCCGAGCTGGTTGGAGGATCCTGCCCGTAATGCTGCCAAGACACGTTCGGCAAGTACGAAGACAAGTAGGAGGTACTCTCGTCATGTGCAGGCCGGCGTTATCTTGCTAACACGCTAGCGCAGGATGGCTTCCCATGAAGCGCAACTAAACAGATCGTAGGATATTGTTGACATACCGCTCTGCCGTAGTGGTGCCGCAGATGACAACCAAAGGGGCTCTGCTAGGAAAAGAAGTAGCATCCCAGACCATCACTCCCGGTTGTCCGGCCCTATGGTGTGCGACAGTCAGGATGAAATCCCACTGCTGTCCAGGGAGCCTCCAGACACGACTGGAGTAGAATTGTCTTCAGTGATGAGTTTCACTTCGAACTGAGCCCCGACGAACAGCGAAAACGTGACTGAAGACGTCCCGGCCAGCGGTGAGAGACCAACGTGACGCTCGCCCGCTGTACGACCCGACAACCGAGAGTGATGCTCTGGTGTCGCATTTCTCTTCATAGCAGAAGACTTTTAGTTGTCATTCGCGGCACCCTTACAGCACACAGGTACGTCGACGTTATTCTAGGCCACATTTTGTTGTCCTTCATGGCAAGCGATCCTGGGCTTACATTTCAGCAAGATAATGCCCGCCCACACACCGTGAGAATTTCGGCTGCTTGTCTTCGTGATTGCGAAACCCTATATTGGCCAGCAAGGTCGTTGGAGCAAGACCCTCCAACCAACTCGGGATTTCGACGATTAACGAGCCAATTGCACAGAACTGGGCACGACATCCCTCAGGAAGACATCCAACAACTTTGTCAATCAGTGCCAAGCTGAATAACTACTTGCATAAATATCAACAGTGGACCAACGCGTTGTTCATTTGCTCAATTTATGAATTGCAGTCATTTTTTGTCTGTACATATACATGATATCAACCTTTTGTTTCGTAGAGTGTATTTTCGCATTCAGAGGAGAAGATGGGAATGGACATTTCGTCAAAAGGTCTCGCCGCAAAGAAAAACATATTTTTTCACTGATTATTATCCGTTCTCGCTTATCATATCCATGACGCTTTTTTCCCTATTTCGCGGTAATACAAAACGAGCTGCCCTTCTTTGAACTTTTGTGATGTTCTCCGTCAATGCTGTGTGTTGAGGACCCCCTACTTCATAAGAGGACGGAAATGCGAAGTGTAGCTAGCCCCTTAAGTAGATCCGTTGAATTTTCTTTCTGTCAGTAAAACGCAGTTTTCGGTTCGCCTTCCGCCCATCTTGTTTCATGTGTTGGCTCCAATTTAAGTTGTAATACCTCGGTGTTTCACTAAATCAACAACCTTTAAATTTGTATGATATATCGTGTAACCGAATTTAACGGAATTTTTTTAGTATTCATGTGGAGAACTCACATTTCTAATTGTACAGGGTCAACTGTCACTTCTCTCATCATGCTTATATCTTGTGTGAAACATTCTGTAATTCGTACTGGTTTTCTGATGAGTTTATAAGACGGTAAAGACAGCATGATCTGCAACAAAATCATATCGTCTGCTAAATCGTTAATATAGATAAAGAACAGCAGATTGCTTACTGCACTTTCTTGGGAGATCTTAAATACCGATTCTCTTTTCCTGAATGACTTCCTGTCAATTATTACAAACTGGCCATTTCTGACAGAAATTCGGTGAACCAGTCGCCCAACGAAGATGACGCACCATAGGCATACGATTTGATTAAAAGACACTTATGACGAACGGTATCAGTAGCCTTCTGAAAAAGTAGTAATACAGAATCAATTCGATAGAGGCTTTAGAGCCTCAGCTGCTGCTCTTTCTTCAGACAATCCCATATGATCTACTTTGGCAGCTCCATGCCCTGCTACGTGTCTGGAGGAATAGGCAAATGTTCTTTGAAGAAAAACTGCTACCAGTGCTTCCTGACCAGCATGTTTCCATTACGTACCACCCACCGAACATGTGTATGCTACTGTTGTCGCTAACTTGGTCCCTATCATCCAACAACCGTTGCTGATGTACTGCAAAGTCGCATACAGACCTCATGGTAGAAAATTCACCAGGAAGGGACACAGGCTCTTTTTGATTCCATTCCCTGATGTTCAGAGACACTGGTTGCAGCACACCAGGGCTTCAAATTATACTGAATTCCCAATTTCAGAGGTCATTAACAGTTCTATAATCTGTTTATTCTTATGTGACTAAGATGCGCCATGAAATTCATGTTGCGTGCGTTCTTCTTGACTGTCCACTGTTAGCAAACTAGCGTTACAGCTGAAAAGTCGTTTAAGCTACCAAACAAAGTACACCTTCTAAAGTTATTATTTTATTGCCCGACTATGTGGCGGTCCAAGAGATTTGATGGCATTTGGCGTCACGGTAATTTTGTCACCGTAACTTGTTGGCTAAGCATCTGGGGGTATATTGTCGTAGAAAAGGTGTTTATCATGTCTTATAAATACTTACTTTACCTTCCGTGTCTGGAAGAAAACATCTTAACTCTCTTCTTCCAAAATCTTGCAGCTTTAATGGCCTTGTCATTGCACAAAAATAGATCTTCCGCTGTGCAAACTAACTCCATCCGTATGCACGTGAGCAAATGTTCAATCGTCTCTGTATTTCTCCAAATTCACACTGGTCATATTCAGAGTAGTTCCGCTTAACCATGTTTTCTTTGCATTTTGCGATCCCTATTCTTAATCTATTCAGTGCTCTCCATACAATAAGCTGTAGTTGCTACCCTTGTGTGAATTCCTCATTGGGATCTAGGTTTGTGTTTTGCAGAATGTCCAACCTTAAAGATAGGCGGTGGATCTCAAGTCAGTCTTCCAGCGACATTGACAGTTGGATAATGCTCTTGCTTGACTTAAGAAGAATGGGAGAATGTTTGGTAATTATACACCAAGTGCCGTAGGTCAGTTTGCTGCTTTTTTCCGCTCTGTTTCGCTGGCTACTTTGCGTCTGATTTCGGTGGTCCTATGGCCGCAAGTGGGTACATGTTGTGGACAGCTGTAGGCGTGAGGCATCCGGTGACAATCCTGACAGTCTCGTTTAATGCGACGTTTACCTATTTGGAATGGTAAGACGCCTCCCGTACTGGTGCCGTATGTTCTCCAGCAACAAAACAGTGCCATTGCTGATGATCGACGGACTGCTGGTTGCGGTCCCCATGTCGAACCTGTCAGTTTATGCTTAATATCGTTCCTTGCACGTATGTTTCCGTTTAGATGAGTATAATGTTATTTAAATGACAGAGTACGGTCCGGGATGATTCCCAAGTATTTTGACTTCGTGCAGTGTTGTAGTCAAATTCCTCTTCATTTATTCCCAGAAGTCTGGAGGCTTCTCTGTTACGCAAGTGGAAAGCGCATACACACTTTTTTCTGGATTAGTTCGCAGGTGATTTTCTTCATAGCAGTACTCTAAGGTGTGCAAAGCCTCTGTCACTTTTCTTTCGACCTCTTCAAATGTTTTTCCTCGAGCAGTAATGGCAGTGTCGTCTGCATGTGTATGCCCTTATTTCCCACTGGTGTAGCTGGTCATCTGTGCATACTTTGCACAGAATGTTACATAAATGTTTGCATATATATTGTTATTCAAACGTATTTTGTAGAGTGCCGCTTCAAAATTGTGTATCGATGCCAACAGCGCAACAGCAGCTAGAGCGGCAAAGAACTTACTGCACGCGACTGCTGGCCGCTAGAAAACGAACTGGCAGTTATCCTTAATACTATCGTAATTGTTAAAAGTAGTGGTAACGCTGAACACTTGTATGTGTTTATGATTCCAAAAACTTTTAGTACGTACTGACTATGGTAGTCCAGACATAGTCCTAAGCAAGTTTGTAGGTGTGGTAAGTCAACTGTTAACAGAGAGACTAACAGGAAATTTTGTGGCTCCTTGAGTTTTGTACCACTAAAATAACGGTAGTGGGTTCCTATTAGCATTGTCAGAATTTGTTTTCAAGTGCAAGGTAATACTGCTAGTACGGGGAAACCTTGTGAAGTAACGGTATAGAGAGCGCGCGTATATGAATTGTTAATTTATTGCAACATTGGGCTAATAGGCTGTAGCTTGACCAAGCAATTGTTATTGGTACTTTGGTGTGAAGATTTCTTGCGATCGGACAGTGAAAAGATTTGTTCCGTGTCTTCTGGCATGTTGTCCTGTTCGGCACCCTCTAAGATAATTGAATGTCTGCTGTATTTGCGTTGGGAACTCGCATCCTCTAAAGTAACTGAACGGTTGCTTTGTGTGTATTGGAGATAGGTTTGGTGATCTGCATTGAGCGAGGTATCGACTCAATTATAGGATATTTTGTTTAATAGGCGTTAGATATATCTTGTTTTGTAAATAAAACTGCCTTTTCCTGCTGCTAGTTACTTTATTTATGTATATGTAATGGAGTTGCAATATTTACGTTGTGAAAAACAGTGTACGACGAAATAGTTGTATCGAGTGACAAAAGAACAATAGTCCACCACAAAAAAGAGTGACACACATGGTGAACAAGGTGTGGAGGGCGAAAACACAAAGATTGATTATATGACAATGCTAAAAGTCGTTATTTAACCAGATACGTTGGCTGGTATAAATGGCAAAAAATGCGGAACGGATATTGAACGTATGTGTGACTATAAGTTTATGAATTAAGGTTTTGTGCGAGTGTGTTTGTTCGTTTGATGGAATTATGTTGCTTTTAACTAGTTTACAGAGTATTTAGAATATCAAGTGATCCAAAAATAACATAAAAGTTTAAACTGATATTCGTACGAGACTGGTACAAAACCAATGCACTTCTCTCGGAAAGACGGATTTTTGATAGTTCTGAATAACAGATACTGTTATTATTTAACAACGTTCGTGGCGTTGAGTCGGGCCTTCGCATGATGTCGACGTACACATAATTATTGTATAACAGTGCAGTTAATCCAAAAATGCGCTCTGCAGTACAGATCCCTCCCGTATTTCTTCCGTCTTTACCAACACATCTGTTTAAATAACGACTGGCGACATTCACAATGCCCACACAACGAGCTACTTCATCGCTGATAATTATTTTGAAACCAAATTTTTTTCTAACAAAAAGAATCCATGTTTTTTTTCTGAAAATCACATTGCACTATCTGAAATTCGTGTGAAATTGTTGATAGTGATTTGAACTATATCTTTTGAATTATCACAGGAACGCGTCTGGAGATTACATTACCAGCTATCGCAATATCGGCACGTTGGGTTACTTGTCAAGAACACTCAGTGTGTTCCGCTTGAACGTAAGTGAAGCGTTCATCAAGCTGATGGTAACTCCTGCCACCTGTCAGTCAACGCATCCACACTATTTTAGGGAACCTATAGTTTGAGAGATGAAGTGTGAAACCCGAATGCATGTAATTAAAAAGGTAAAAAGCAATAACTGACGCACAAAACTATTTTGATTACGGACCATTGTTACAAAATACTCCTTTGTTAGATAATCATTCGTTTTTTATGCTGGTCCTAATTTATCAGCTGCGTGTGATCCTATATTTTATTGTACATTTCACTTCGCTCACTTCTTACCGACTACTATTCATAGCTGTTCGACTGGTGATTTGTGATGATCTTGGAGGTGTTTTCAGCGATTTCTGGACCTTTTAAGGAAGCCGTTTCGTAATGACCACCAACGTGTGGTTCAGATTGCTTTGCTGAAGATGACTCTCGTCCAGTTCAATGCGAAACATTATGCTTCGAACGGAGGCGCAGTGCGTCCATAAAATCCCGTAATTCACTTTGCCTTGAACAACTCGGAGGCCTCAGATACCTGAATGAACAAACCAACAACAGGCAGGTTTGTGAAGACGCTGCCGTCTGACAGCATGAGTGACATACTAATATTACTGTTCAATGAGAGCTTCGTCGAAAAACATTCGGACTTTATGTAATATCCCTAAAGTGATCAATGCGAAAATGATGCCTTTGGTAAGAAAACGGCAGAGTTCCTCCCACAACCTTGAACAAATTGAGCTTCTATCCCGTCTCAATGACCTCACCGTCGACTGGATATCAACTCCTGTTCTTCTCCACTTTTTCCTTCCTTGGAACAAAACGGACGTCTTTGACATTCTAATGGGTGAAGTCCCTTCTTCGTGGCCGTGCAGTTCTAGGCGCTTCAGTCCGGAACCGCGAGACTGCTACGGTCGCAGGTTCGAATCCTGCCTCGGGCATGGATGTGTGTGATGTCCTTAGGTTAGTTAGGTTTAAGTAGTTCTAAGTTCTAGGGGACTGATGACCTCAGATGTTAAGTCCCCTAGCGCTCAGAGCCATTTGAACCAATTGAAGCAAGTCCCTTCTTCCCTGTCACATATCTGCATATCCATTTTTGGTTTAGGCACCTTTGCCTGTTCCAGTTTAAAATACACTGCAGCTGATGACGTAGGACTAGTTACTTTTCTTTAATGGAGATTAAGCTTCAATTACCATTCGTCCCAAGTTAAAAACGGATCAGGATTTTAATCCGGATTTTTATCTTTCGCAAACATTAAGCAACCAACTGTTCCATCTTTTCTGCCAGTTTGTCACTACCGAAGAACCATTTCCTAATATCAGTCCTATATGGAGTCTATGTTAAAACTTTATTTACAACACGTTTCCTTACACTCGCTGGGACGTCGTCAGTAATGGCATGAGCCGACAGTTTTCATCAGGTGTGACTCATCCAAAACCACAGAGACAGATCTGGTTGGTCGGACTACTCTTACCTTATAAGAAATTTTTGCTTTAACCACCACGCAATATCGGTCCGTAAGTCATCATGGTATTACCTGTTTAATGGCGAAATGAGTACTGCGCCGAAATGTGAAGCCGATTACTGACAACTTTTACAATACCAGGTAATGAGAGACTGGAGCGGTAGTATAAAGGATCACCTGCAACGAGTCGAGAGACGTTAATTTTTAAGAAAGTGAGACATATCTGTTGTCAAGTTTGTTCGCGCGGCCATCTCCCGCAGTAAGCAATATTCATTTCGTAAATAAAAACCCCCTTTCCTTGCTGCAATGTATTTTACTACTTCCAGACGCGTTTCGCCATATACTTTAAAGCATCTTCAGTTGAATCTAAACAATACAGTTTTGTTCTGATATGCGAGATCATTAGATTCAAATTTTGCATATCAAAACTAAACTATTATTCTAGATTCCACTGAAGTTGCCTTAAAGTAAAAGGCGAAACGCGGCTAGGAGAAATAAAATACACTGCAGCGAGAAAAGGTGGTTTTTATTTACAAAACGAACGTATCTCTTATGTTTGATTTCCTCGTAGAACAAGAAAGTTTTGCGACTTTACATCTGAGTGCTGTCTTGTCATCATCCAGTGTGATAAGTCATTTTTCAACATCATTTCACGCAGATTTCACATTCACATTAACAACGGATTCCTTTTGCGTCAGAATACACTGTAACTAAAATTGTTTCTCCTTAGAAAAAATGAAGTACACATTACAGGATAATACATAAAGGTTTTCTAACCCAGTAAACTTAAACTTTCATGCAAAGTGGGTCAAAATGCTACAGCAGCCCTCTTTAATTTTAGAACGCTGTGCCATTGATACTGCATCGTTGTTTGCCAGTTTCGGTAACTCGTCTGGGGTGCTCAACACGACAGTTACTGGAACGAACTGTGACGCCAGCTGCTGTGAAATAGTGCGGAAATTATTCTTTTTCTTTTCCTCCTTTTAAGCATGTCAGATGCTCGATCATTTCTCTGCCTGCGGTGCTTTTCGGAGCACTGTTCGTCTCTGTATCTGTCGGAACACAAATACTGCTCTCGTGTGGGTTACGGAGTAGTTCCGCGATGCATGACGCGGCTTAGAAGCCGCGTCAGATAGTTTTCCCAGCACTGAAGGGGAACTACCGCCATCGCCATTTCCTCGGACAGACAGTCAGAAAAGTTAGTGGTCGCGAGCCCCAGGCTAACACTGCGAATCCCTTCAAGACTTGCGCCCAAGTACTTTCAAATTTTTCACTTCTATGTCCTCTGATATAAAGAGATGATCTGTGTTTTCCACATGATTCCGTGACTTGTCTCAATCAGTGATCCTGGAAGCTATAATGCGCGTTTGTCGATAGTTTCACTTACAGCACATTTTAGTTGTCTTCCTCCAGCAATAGGAAAGGGCAGAAATAAGTTTTAAATAAAGTGAGTCGTCTGCGCTAGTCCCAGCCAGTCCTTTGTACTTTCTAAAACATCAGCCGCATATTGCTGGGCAAGCAACGGTCTGTTCGCGTCGACCACAGATTTATCTTCACCACATCTTTCCCTGACTGCTACACCACTCCTAATGCCTTAATAACGTAAACGCAAGCACTTGTAATTCATGTTGTTGTAAATAATAAATATTTATCTGATTGCAGGAAATATCTTCCCTATTATTTCAACTCTTTGTGTCGCTCTAAGATACTCGACGATAAATGTAAGTATATTGGGATGATATAATCTGACGGATTGCTCTGAATACCTAAAGTTCTGTTAGTTGAATAAAATATTTTCCAATAGTTTTGTTCATAAATAAATCATCTGCTACCAGTCTCGATCATGACTGGTAGCAGATGAGTTATTTATAATCAAACCTATTGTTTTCACAGTCGCAGGCTTTCAGAACAATTTATAATGGATCAAATCAGACACTATTTTCCATTTATGAGAAATATGTCATAACTCATGCTACTCAGAAATATTCAACAGCCATCTGAAAGAAATTACCTAACGTCAGAAAGTGGGTTAAGAACATAAGCAGAAGCTTCCTATCAGCTGACATATCCGTTATGATGCAAACAATGACGTGTAAACGCAGTACGTGTCGAAGATATAAGAATGTTAAGGCCGTTTATCGGTACAGAAGTGACGTCTACTCAACCATGAAGACAACTGGCTGTAAAAATTCCTAAAGGTCTTACGGCGCACGAATGTTACGCGAGCGATTTGCAGCGTCCTTTATTGCCGTTCCAGATATAGCTTGACATGAACACGCGATAACCCGGCTGGTATGTGCGATGACAGCATAAACTCATCGCCAGCACAAAGCAGTAGTACGATGCATCGCGTTTCCTTGTAAAGGCAGACTTATTTGTTTTATGAGATTACTTTTTCATCACTTTAGTCGTCAGTGTTGTTAATAGCAGTGCAAACCGATCTCTCTGCATCGTTGTATTAATGATAATCGCTTTTTCTGCAGTGTGTTTAATACTACTTCTACAATAAATTTAGAAATAAGGACTTGTTTCATCCTTCTCTGAACTACTATCCTAACATCTCAGTAGCCCGCCTTGGTAAGTTGTGGTTTGAACATTAGCATTTCCCTCGATCAAATGTCGAATTTCGCTGTAACTTGCATTCCTTTTTGTTTCCATATCAAGCACTGACAACAGCACTTTCTTGGCGTGGCTGCATTAGAAGAGATTCTGATCCTCCGGCCATTTTCTTATTTATTTATTTATTTATTTATTTACACGTCAGGTTTCGTAGGATCAAATTGAGGAGCAAATCTCAAAGGTCATGGAACATGTCAGTACATGAAATTACAACATAAAAGTAATAACAGATAAAAATAAAATGTTTATGAACCCGAAAAAAGCCAATTCATAAGTTTAAGTAAACGTAATCGACAATACAAGAAGAATCACCTTCATTTTTCAAGGAACTCCTCGACAGAATAGAAGAAGTGACCCATGAGGAAACTCTTCAGCTTTGATTTGAAAGCGCGTGGATTACTGCTAAGATTTTTGGATTCGAGCGGTAGCTTATTGAAAATGGATGCAGCAGTATACTGCACACCTTTCTGCACAAGAGTTAAGTAAGTAAGATCCCAATGCAGGTTTGATTTCTGCCGAGTATTGACTGAGTGAAAGGTGCTTACTCTTGGGAACAAGCTAACATCGTTAACAAGAAATGACAGAGGAATATGTATATTGAGAGGCCAATGTCAAAATACCCACACTCGTGAACAGGGGTCGACAAGAAGTTCGTGAACTTACATCACTTATTGCCCGAACCGCCAGTTTCTGAGCCAAAAATATCCTTTTAGAATGGGAAGAGTTTCCAGAAAATATAATACCATACGACATAAGCGAATGAAAATAAGCAAAGTGGACTAATTTTCGTGTCGAACGATCACTCACTTCAGATACCGTTCGAATAGTAAAAATGGCAGCATTAAGTCTTTGAACAAGATCCTGAACGTGGGCTTTCCACGACAGCTTACTATCTATCTGAACGCCTAGAAATTTGAACTGTTCAGCTTCACTAATCATATGCCCATTCTGTAAAATTAAAACGTCAGGTTTTGTTTAATTGTGTGTTATAAACTGTAAAAACAGAGTCTTACTGTGATTTAGCTTTAGTTTATTTTCTACAAACCATGAACTTCTGTCATGAACTGCACTACTTGAAACCGGGCCAATGTTGCACACAACATCCTTTAGTACCACGCTAGTGTCGTCAGCAAACAGAAATATTTTAATGTTACCCGAAATACTAGACGGCATATCATTTATATAAATAAGGACAAGGAGTGGCCCCAACACTGATCCCGGGGTACATGACTGTACCCCACTCAGACCTCACTTCACAGCCATTCTCAATGTGAATAATGACCTTTTGCTGTCTGTTGCTAAAGTAAGAGGTGAACCAATTGCGAGCTACTCCCCGTATTCCGTAATGGTCCAACATCTGGAGAAATATTTTGTGATCAACATAATGAAACGCCTTAGTTAAATAAAAAAATGTGCCTAGCGTTCGAAACCTTTTGTTTAACCCATCCAGTAACTCACAGAGAAAAGAGAATATGGCATTTTCAGTTATTAAACGACTTCGAAAGCCGAACTGTACATTTGAGAGCAAGTCGTGTGGTATAAAATGATCAATTATCCTCACATACACAGCCTTTTCAATAACTTTGTGCCATAGAAACAGGTCTAAAACTGTCTACATTACCCTTTTCTCCCTTTTTATAAAGCGGATTTACTACTGAGTACGTCAATCGTTCACGAATCTGCCCATTCTTAAAGGAAAAATTACAAATGTGGTTAAATACAGGGCTAACATGTGCAGCACAGTACTTTAATATTCTGCTAGGCTCCCCATCATCGACCGAGCGAGGTGGCGCAGTGGTTAGCACATTGGACTCGCATTCGGGAGGACGACGGTTCAATCCCGTCTCCGGCCACCCTGATTTAGGTTTTCCGTGATTTCCCTAAATCGTGTCAGGCAAATGCCGGGATGGTTCCTTTGAAAGGGCACGGCCGATTTCCTTCCCAATCCTTCCCTAACCCGAGCTTGCGCTCCGTCTCTAATGACCTCGTTGTCGACGGGACGTTAAACACTAACTACCACCACCACTCCCCATCATATCCATGAGAATCCTTAGTCTTCAGTGATTTAATTATTGACTCAATCTCCCCCTTGTCTGTATCAAAGAGAAGTATTTCTGACATCAATCTCGGAAAGGCATTTGCCAAGAAAGTTATATGATTCCCTGTAGAAACTAAATTTTTATTTAATTCACCAGCAATGCTCAGAAAATGATTGTTAAATACTGTACATATATATATATGATTTATCAGTAACAAATATTTTTACTACGAACTGACTTTATATCGTCGACCTTGTGCTGCTGGCCACACACCCCCTTCACAACTGACCGTATTGTTTTAATTTCATCCTGTGAATTAGCTATTCTATTAGCATACCACATACTATTTGCCTTCCTAATAATATTTTTATCCACCTTACATTACTGTTTGTAATGGGCTTCTGTAGCTTGATTGTGTAACATGTATTGGTAAAAGCGAGGGCAATGAAGCTGGTAGAGCGGTAATTGTGTAGACTGCGCAAGTCCACGTTGACTTATTTCGTACACAGTTTACAGGAGAAAACAGAGGGACATTGAAGCCTGCAGTAAAATGTCTCTGAGCACTATGCGACTTAACTTCTGAGGTCATCAGTCGCCTAGAACTTAGAACTAATTAAACCTAACCAACCTAATGACATCGCACACATCCATGCCCGAGGCAGGATTCGCACCTGCGACCGTAGCGGTCGCTCGGCTCCAGACTGTAGCGCCCAGAACCGCACGGCCACTCTGGCCGGCAAGCCTGCAGCACTTAGAGGAAATGACAAAGGCAAGTTTTTCATAGTGTGGGCAAAGAAATCTTCTCTTCTCGATCCCAAAGAGCGGGGTAGCCGCGCGGTCTAGGGCGCCTTGTCACGGTCAGTGTGGCTTCCCCTGTCGGAGGTTCGAATCCTCCCTCGGGCATGGGTGTGTGTGTGTGTGTGTGTGTGTGTGTGTGTGTGTGTGTGTGTGTGTGTGTGTGTGTTGTCCTTAGCGTAAATTGGTTTACGTTAGATGAAGTAGTGTCTAAGCTTAGGGACCGATGACCTCAGCAGTTTGGTCCCATAAGATCTTACAACTCATTCCCAACTTCCGAATTGTAACGACGATGTAAATAAGAAGTGGGCACCTTTAAAATGCCAAAGAATATCACGACGATTGTAGAATGATGGGTTGTGGTAATAAATGGAAGTGTAGCACTATTTTGTGTATGACACACGTCTATCTGTCTGTCTGGTCAGATCAAATCAGAAAGATTTGATTTGGCTGGCTCTGAGCACTATGGGACTCAACTGCTGAGGTCATTAGTCCCCTAGAACTTAGAACTAGTTAAACCTAACTAACCCAAGGACATCACAAACATCCATGCCCGAGGCAGGATTCGAACCTGCGACCGTAGCGGTCTTGCGGTTCCAGACTGCAGCGCCTTTAACCGCACGGCCACTTCGGCCGGCCAGATTTGATTTGTATCTCACACAATTACTCATAACGAAGTATAAGTACTTGAAAGGTTTTGGAAGATTGCTTTTTGTAGACGAATTGCAGTCTCTTTTCAATAAATATGAAGCCTGTCAAAACCTTTAGCTAAAGCACACAGATACAAATTAAATCCCGAAGGAAAATTAGTGAAGAGCTTTAGATTTCTGAAAGCGCGACTTGACTGGCTTTGCCTCTGGCTGAGACTACAAGTTGTGGCTGCGTTTCACAATAGTTTTTTGTTTTTTTGTTTAAACCTCATAAAAAGTCATCTTAGAAATTTCATCACTAGGTAAACATATACTAGTATTTTCTCGTGATCATTATGGGAAGAACAACACGGCTTGCCAGACAAAGCGGCACATGACACCTGCGCATTAGTATTCTAGATAGATTGGACTTAGAAAAATTACGTCTTGGAGCAACTGGGAAAGATAATTTTCATGTTTAACCTTGAAATTATTGCCTCACTATCAACTTCTCCCTTATTGTTTACTTACTTTGAAGTGCTTTGTGTAATTTTTATACAAGCAGGTTTTCCCGCCATGGGTGATAAGTATTTAGTATCGTTGATAGTGTCATGGCATTGTAGGTATAATTCTAAATATCCCATATATTTATCATTTTCGTAAAACTTTTGCCGAATAATAAGCATTACGGTCAAAATATTAGCCACACACTTACAAAGAGCACACATATAGCTTTGGAACGCTACAGGTGGTTTAAAACTGGTACCAGGCGGTCATGGGAGCATTCAGCGCTAAAGTGGAGTGGTGTGATGCGAGCCACTCGTTTGTACGGGATCAGCGCATCAGGTGGGTGAGCGTGCAGAGGTGATAGAATGACAGAAAGGAGCTGTAGCATTTGCATATGACCAGACCACGAATGGTGTTGAGGCGAGTTCTTGGTCTATGAAAGCGGACTGTCCAAATTCTCTACAAACTGTGGCGTAAGAACGGCGGTCGCTAAAACGTGTTGGCCGGCAGTGTCACGCCTTACCAACGACAGTCGGTTTCAAGCCCGACAGGAGTTTCTTCCGCCAGGGGATCTAATTCCACCAGTTTCCGTATGGACAATGCGAAGGGAACGCACGCTACCTTGCAAACGGCTAGTGTTCACATCAAAGCGTGAAGTTACAAGTCTTCACTGGGCTAAACAATGCAGAAAATCGGGCAGCAACGTCCTCGAGGCGTGAAATGCGGTCTAACGACTCGCGATTTGTACCTCTCATGAAACGGTACTGGGCGTCGAATATACCCAAGGCGCAATAAGGGGTTTAACCCATAACGTGTGAGGGGTATCGTCTAGCCCTGGTTCTGATGTTTTGGAAGTATTTTCCATACGGTGTCTTGGACCCAGTCATTGAGGACTGTGATTATTACCCACGATGTTTCTTTCAGCATTGGTTCAAATGGCACTGAGCACTATGGGACTTATCTTCTGAGGTCATCAGTCCCCTAGAACTTACAACTATTTAAACCTAACTAACCTAAGGACACATCCATGCCCGAGGCAGCATTCGAACCTGCGACCGTAGCGGTCGCTCGTTTCCAGACTGCAGCGCCTAGAACCGCTCGGCCACCTCGGCCGGCTATTTCAGCATTCTCGTTGACCAAGTGTTGCACTTTCTTCTACATCTCAATGATGAGTGTGCTGTGGACACTTCCCTCTACGGAGGTCTCAACAGCCATGTTAAAAGGGATGCGCACTTACATTCCTGGTCTGAGGAACACTCAGCCACGCTAGCGAGTACGATTCCCCAACTAAATCACCCAGTCTTAATCCCACAGAAAATTCGGTAGTCCTACGGGATGTACTCGTCAATGAGTTGCTTCAGGTGGATGTGGCATACCTGCAGAAATTTGTGAATCACCTTCCACGCCTAATTGGGGCCGTCATCGAGGCAAGAGACGATGTTACACTGTATTAGGGTGGCGTCTGCGATGGGTGACAAATGTTTTGTCACGTGTCCTTTTGCGTAACGAAAGTTGTCAATAAAACACATGAAACGTTTTTACTATTTTAGTTGCTCCTTGAGTCCAAGATATCCCTTTTAAATCATTTCATTTTGTGATTTTATGAAAAGACAGACAACAAGAACTTAAGTTAGAAACAGATACCTTCGTTGTAGCGAAACAACTTAAATTAATAAAAGACAAGTCTTCCCGTCCACACTGTGTGCGACATAGGCTCCCTTCAGACTCTGCTAGCACAACAGCTCCATACTTAGCAATCGTATGCGACCGCTCGCTCGACCATCTGTACCTAAAGACTGGAAAGTTGCACAGTTCACACCAGCACTCAAGAAAGGAAACAGTATAAATCCGATGAATTAGGTTCTTGACACCCTTCCACGCAAGCGTGTTGTAATCAGATTACATCCCAAAGGAGAATAGTCTTAGTTGTGCGACTGTATTCGTGATTTTCTATCTCAAAGGTCACAGTTTGTAACTATTGACAGGAAGTGAAACAGAAATTGTATCTGTGGTTTCCTAAGGAGGTGTTATACGCAATCTGCTATTCTTACACTATATAAACGATTTAGGAGACTATCTGAGCAGCCTTATTAGAATGCTCGCAGATGATGCTGTCGTTCATTGTCTAGAAACCTCGTCAAAAGGCCAATACGAATTACAAAATGTGTTAACACGAGATATATGTGTAGTGAGAGAAGTGACAATTGACCTTGAACAGTTAGAAGTGTGATTTTCTACAGAGGACTACTAAAAGGAATCTTTAAAATTTCGGTTACACGATAGATCATACAAATTTAAAGGTTGTCAGTTCACCTAAATAGATGAGCATTACAATTACAAACAACTTAAATCGGATCCATCACATAAAAAATTTGTGGGAAAGGCGAACCAAAGATTGCGTGTTATTGGCAGGAGGCTTATAAGATGCAACAAATCCACTCAAGAGACTCCCTAATTACTCTCGTTTATACTCATGTAGAGCATTACTGTGCGGTGTAGGAACCTTCCCCGATATGACATCGAAAAAATTCAAAGGACGGTCGGTCGTTGTGTATTACCACGAAAAGGTGAAGAGGGTCAGGCATCTAATAAGCGAGTGGGAGCTGCAGTAGTTAAAACAAAGGCAGTTTTTCGTTGCGGCGGGATCATTTCACGAAATTTCAATCACCACCTTCCTGTTCCGAACGCGAAAATACACTCCTGGAAATTGAAATAAGAACACCGTGAATTCATTGTCCCAGGAAGGGGAAACTTTATTGACACATTCCTGGGGTCAGATACATCACATGATCACACTGACAGAACCACAGGCACATAGACACAGGCAACAGAGCATGCACAATGTCGGCACTAGTACAGTGTATATCCACCTTTCACAGCAATGTAGGCTGCTATTCTCCCATGGAGACGATCGTAGAGATGCTGGATGTAGTCCTGTGGAACGGCTTGCCATGCCATTTCCACCTGGCGCCTCAGTTGGACCAGCGTTCGTGCTGGACGTGCAGACCGCGTGAGACGACGCTTCATCCAGTCCCAAACATGCTCAATGGGGGACAGATCCGGAGATCTTGCTGGCCAGGGTAGTTGACTTACACCTTCTAGAGCACGTTGGGTGGCACGGGATACATGCGGACGTGCATTGTCCTGTTGGAACAGCAAGTTCCCTTGCCGGTCTAGGAATGGTAGAACGATGGGTTCGATGACGGTTTGGATGTACCGTGCACTATTCAGTGTCCCCTCGACGATCACCAGTGGTGTACGGCCAGTGTAGGAGATCGCTCCCCACACCATGATGCCGGGTGTTGGCCCTGTGTGCCTCGGTCGTATGCAGTCCTGATTGTGGCGCTCACCTGCACGGCGCCAAACACGCATACGACCATCATTGGCACCAAGGCAGAAGCGACTCTCATCGCTGAAGACGACACGTCTCCATTCGTCCCTCCATTCACGCCTGTCGCGACACCACTAGAGGCGGGCTGCACGATGTTGGGGCGTGAGCGGAAGACGGCCTAACGGTGTGCGGGACCGTAGCCCAGCTTCATGGAGACGGTTGCGAATGGTCCTCGCCGATACCCCAGGAGCAACAGTGTCCCTAGTTTGCTGGGAAGTGGCGGTGCGGTCCCCTACGACACTGCGTAGGATCCTACGGTCTTGGCGTGCATCCGTGCGTCGCTGCGGTCCGGTCCCAGGTCGACGGGCACGTGCACCTTCCGCCGACCACTGGCGACAACATCGATGTACTGTGGAGACCTCACGCCCCACGTGTTGAGCAATTCGGCGGTACGTCCACCCGGCCTCCCGCATGCCCACTATACGCCCTCGCTCAAAGTCCGTCAACTGCACATACGGTTCACGTCCACGCTGTCGCGGCATGCTACCAGTGTTAAAGACTGCGATGGAGCTCCGTATGCCACGGCAAACTGGCTGACACTGACGGCGGCGGTGCACAAATGCTGCGCAGCTAGCGCCATTCGACGGCCAACACCGCGGGTCCTGGTGTGTCCGCTGTGCCGTGCGTGTGATCATTGCTTGTACAGCCCTCTCGCAGTGTCCGGAGCAAGTATGGTGGGTCTGACACACCGGTGTCAATGTGTTCTTTTTTCCATTTCCAGGAGTGTATTTTGTTGACACCCACCTACAAAGAGAGAAAGGCTTATCGAAATAAAATTAGAGAAATCAGAGCTCCCAGGGAAGATTTAAGCGTTCGTTTTTTCCAGCGTGAGAGTGGAAATATGCTGAAGTTGCAGATGGTCCGAACGTGGTTCAGCGAACCCTCTGCGAAGCATTGAAGTGCGAATTACAGAGTAGTGATGTAAATGTTCGATCAACAAATTCGTATTACCATCGGAAATTAATTGTAGGCAGAATAAAAAAGAGCTTCGCACCTTTTAACAGTTTCTGCCGTGTATTGGTTGGTAAGGAAGACCGCTCGCCTCTGGGGAGCTCGTCCCTGCGACGCATTTCACAGCAGGCGATTGACGCTCACCGTGTAATGAAGGCTCGCTCCCTCCTGGCGCCATCTAAGGGACGCTCTTTGCAAGGCCACCACGCCACGGTAGCGATGCTCCGCAGCGGACAGCCGTGTCCGACACGTCACGTCCTGTCGTGATGAGTGCCACGACCGCCGTAAGCATTAAATGGGTTTTGGAACGTGTCGTACACCTTCACTGTCACGTCTCTTGTTTACCAAACATAGGCAAGAAATTACACTACTGGCCAATAAAATTGCTACACCACGAAGATGACGTGCTACAGACGCGATATGCAAATGATTAGCTTTTCAGAGCATTCACACAAGGTTGGCGCCGGTGACGACACCTTCAACGTGCTGACATGAGGAAAGTTTCCAACCGATTTCTCATACACAAACAGCAGTTGACCGGCGTTGCCTGGTGAAACGTTGTTGTGATGCCTCGTGTACGGAACAGAAATGCATACCATCACGCTTCCGACTTTGATAAAGGCCGGATTGTAGCCTATCGTGATTGCGGTTTATCGTATCGCAACATTGCTGCTCGCGTTGGTCGAGATCCAATGACTGTTAGCAGAATGTGGAATCGGTGGGTTCAGGAGGGTAATACGGAACGCCGTGCTGGATCCCAACGGCCTCGTTTCACTAGCAGTCGAGATGACAGGCATGTTATCCTGATGGCTGTAACGGATCGTGCAGCCACGTCTCGATCCCTGAGTCAGCAGATGGGGACGTTTGCAAGGCAACAACCATCTGCACGAACAGTTCGGCAACGTTTGCAGCAGCATGGACTATCAGTTCGGAGACCATGGCTGCGGTTACCCTTGACGCTGCATCACAGACAGCAGCGCCTGCGATGGTGTACTCAGCGACGAACCTGGGTGCACGAATGGCAAAACGTCATTTTTTCGGATGAATCCAGGTTCTGTTTACAGCATCATGATGGTCGCATCCGTGTTTGGCGATATCGCGGTGAACGAACGTTGGAAGCGTGTATTCGTCATCGCCATACTGGCGTATCACCCGGTGTGATGGTATGGGGTGCCATTGGTTACACGTCTCGGTCACCTCTTGTTCGCATTGACGGCACTTTGAACAGTGGACGTTAGATTTCAGATGTGTTACGACCCGTGGCTCTACCCTTCATTCGATCCCCGCGAAACCCTACATTTCAGCAGGATAATGCACGACCGCATGTTGCAGGTCCTGTAGGGCCCTTCTGCATACAGAAAATGTTCGACTGCAGCCCTGGCCAGCACATTCTCCAGATCTCTCACCAATTGAAAATGTCTGGTCACTGGTGACCGAGCAACTGGCTAGTCACAATACGCCAGTCACTACTCTTGATGAACTGTGGTATCGTGTTGGAGCTGCATGGGCAGCTGTACCTGTACACGCCATCCAAGCTCTGTTTGACTCAATGCCCAGGCGTATCAAGGCCGTTATTACGGCCAGAGGTGGTTGTTCTGGGTACTGGTTTCTCAGGATCTATGCACCCAAACTGCGTGAAAATGTAATCACATGTCAGTTCTAGTATAATATATTTGTCCAATGAATACCCTTCTATCATCTGCATTTCTTCTTGGTTTAGCATTTTAATGGCCAGTAGTGTAGTATGTCCGAAATTAATGTTTGTTAAAATTAGTTTCTCAGATTTACAAAACATTGCCAGTGAAGGTAATTATTGCAAAGCACGTACAAGCTGAAATATAGCAGTATTACGCTTCAATCTGGCCATCTGCTTAGCCCTGACAACGTCTTGTATTGTGTAGAAATGAGCACATTCCTGCATTGTAAAATTTTGATACTGTTAACGAATAACGCTAAACTAGGTAGAAATGATCATGTTTGCCCGCGTGGCTTTTAATTAACATCTTTACTTGTAAGGATGATCTAGTGTTTGATCGAAACTGGTAGTTATATTACAGTAGCGAAGTACAGCTGTTGTTCCAAATGATTCTTAAGAAACACATGAACAGTCGGTGAGTCGCTCAGGATGTAAATCGAAATAAACACTGGGTCACTGTACAAATCAGTTTTGCAGCAGTAAGTAATTTTTTACTTCTAATTCACCTATCATGAAACAGACCTGTACTGCTTAAATGAAATAATTTATCACCAGATACCCAAAAAACATCACCTCTCACTCACATCTCGGGCTTTGTTTATGACCGGACGTTGTGGCCGAGCGGTTCTATGCGCTTCAGTCCGGAACCGCACTGCTGCTATGGTCGTAGGTTCGAATCCTGCCTCGGGCATGGATTTGTGTGATGTCCTTAGGTTTAAGTAGTTCTAAGTCTAGGGGACTGATGACCTCAGATGTTAAGTCCATAGTGCTGAGAGCCATATGCACCATTTAGCTTTGGTTATGAGCACAGCATTGTTACCTATTAGTGTACTCTGAACACGCGTCAGCCAGTGACCTGCCCTCAAAACAGAAGACAAATATGTGTAGTATAAAGCTCAACAAAGCATACCACCACCTTAGTTATCAGAACTATACATCGTGGTCTAGATTTATGGGAGCTTAGTGACAATGAGAGTATTCGGTACCAGCGTAACATTATTAGTTGGTGATTTTAGGTAGCATAAATGCAGTGTCACTTTAGTTGTTAGTAGCACACGAAAAAGTACTGTCTAGCAGCCACAGGCGTCCGCAGAAATTTATCCAAGTCGGGGGGAGGGGGAAGATCGGAGAATTGTCATTTTTCACACAACTGCTCAGGTGAGGTTGAGAACGTGTGGTGCTTCAAGAACTTAGAGTAAAAGTGACAAGAAGTAAAGCAAACGTGTCTCACACGATTGATGGCTTCGCACACCGTATTTTTAAGGTAGATACTTTGCTACCTACCTGCGACGATTTTTTTAAATGCTATTCATATGGATTACCTGCCGCCTTCTAGATTCAGTGATGTTATTCACATGCCTATATCAGCAGTATTGAGTTCGTACTGCAAATTAAAAATATGAAAGAGAAGAAAATGAGAAAGGTTGAGGAAATCCTGTTGGCATCAGCAAGAGTAACCAGCAAACATTGCCACACTAATTCTCTTCAAAATGGAGAAATAAAAAATAAACTTTAGGAAAGGTTTCCAATTTTGATGCAGCCTATAACACTTAGTTTGTGCACATAACTTAAAAAAATGGCTCTGAGCACTATGGGACTCAACTGCTGAGGTCATTAGTCCCCTAGAACTTAGAACTAGTTAAACCTAACTAACCTAAGGACTTCACAAACATCCATGCCCGAGGCAGGACTCGAACCTGCGACCGTAGCGGTCTTGCGGTTCCAGACTGCAGCGCCTTTAACCGCACGGCCACTTCGGCCGGCGCACATAACTTAACATTTGTTGATCTTAATCAATATAGTGCATTATTTTCATGCTTTCAATTTTTTTGAGTTGAAAAAAAAGTAATTTGAAAGCTAAATTATTTTGGATGTCTGGGTAGACTAGATGACTGCAGGAAACCTATGAAACTAAACACAAACTGGTCAATATAATCGATTTTTAACAGCTCGGGACTGAACCAAGGCAGTTCTTTCCAGACTGAACTGCTGCATTCGTAACTTCATGACCGCATGTTGAGCTGTGTTGTATTCCATACTTTATGTTGTGGACTGGCCAGACAGCCAATCCACTATGACCGGTAGCCGAAAGGCACGCGTTAAGCTCACGCAGGCTGGTGTGAGGTCTGGAACACGACACGGAAATGAGACTAGTAAAAAAGGTACGTAGCTTCTGGAATACTTAACTTTAATCCATAATTGGTGAACATCGATCTTGACGGTACATGCATCACAAGATAAATAGCAAATGATAAAGGCGCCTTGCTAGGTCGTAGCAAATGACGTAGCTGAAGGCTATGCTAACTATCGTCTCGGCAAATGAGAGCGTAATTTGTCAGTGAACCATCGCTAGCGAAGTCGGCTGTACAACTGGGGCGAGTGCAAGGAGGTCTCTCTAGACCTGCCGTGTGGCGGCGCTCGGTCTGCAATCACTGATAGTGGCGACACGCGTTTCTGACGTATACTACCGGACCGCGGACGATTTAAAGACTACCACCTAGCAAGTGTGGTGTCTGGCGGTGACACCACACTTTACAAGGCCCAAATTCCTAGAGCGAACGTATTTTCCACGGTGAAAGATCACACATTATTCCATATCTCGTAGCGCCGAAAATTGTACACTCCTGGAAATGGAAAAAAGAACACATTGACACCATACTTGCTCCGGACACTGCGAGAGGGCTGTACAAGCAATGATCACACGCACGGCACAGCGGACACACCAGGAACCGCGGTGTTGGCCGTCGAATGGCGCTAGCTGCGCAGCATTTGTGCACCGCCGCCGTCAGTGTCAGCCAGTTTCCCGTGGCATACGGAGCTCCATCGCAGTCTTTAACACTGGTAGCATGCCGCGACAGCGTGGACGTGAACCGTGTGTGCAGTTGACGGACTTTGAGCGAGGGCGTATAGTGGGCATGCGGGAGGCCGGGTGGACGTACCGCCGAATTGCTCAACACGTGGGGCGTGAGGTCTCCACAGTACATCGATGTTGTCGCCAGTGGTCGGCGGAAGGTGCACGTGCCCGTCGACCTGGGACCGGACCGCAGCGACGCACGGATGCACGCCAAGACCGTAGGATCCTACGCAGTGCCGTAGGGGACCGCACCGCCACTTCCCAGCAAATTAGGGACACTGTTGCTCCTGGGGTATCGGCGAGGACCATTCGCAACCGTCTCCATGAAGCTGGGCTACGGTCCCGCACACCGTTAGGCCGTCTTCCGCTCACGCCCCAACATCGTGCAGCCCGCCTCCAGTGGTGTCGCGACAGGCGTGAATGGAGGGACGAATGGAGACGTGTCGTCTTCAGCGATGAGAGTCGCTTCTGCCTTGGTGCCAATGATGGTCGTATGCGTGTTTGGCGCCGTGCAGGTGAGCGCCACAATCAGGACTGCATACGACCGAGGCACACAGGGCCAACACCCGGCATCATGGTGTGGGGAGCGATCTCCTACACTGGCCGTACACCACTGGTGATCGTCGAGGGGACACTGAATAGTGCACGGTACATCCAAACCGTCATCGAACCCATCGTTCTACCATTCCTAGACCGGCAAGGGAACTTGCTGTTCCAACAGGACAATGCACGTCCGCATGTATCCCGTGCCACCCAACGTGCTCTAGAAGGTGTAAGTCAACTATCCTGGCCAGCAAGATCTCCGGATCTGTCCCCCATTGAGCATGTTTGGGACTGGATGAAGCGTCGTCTCACGCGGTCTGCACGTCCAGGACGAACGTTGGTCCAACTGAGGCGCCAGGTGGAAATGGCATGGCAAGCCGTTCCACAGGACTACATCCAGCATCTCTACGATCGTCTCCATGGGAGAATAGCAGCCTGCATTGCTGCGAAAGGTGGATATACACTGTACTAGTGCTGACATTGTGCATGCTCTGTTGCCTGTGTCTATGTGCCTGTGGTTCTGTCAGTGTGATCATGTGATGTATCTGACCCCAGGAATGTGTCAATAAAGTTTCCCCTTCCTGGGACAATGAATTCACGGTGTTCTTATTTCAATTTCCAGGAGTGTATTTTCTATTTTCGAATGTGCGTTTATGTCCAAACACAGTATAACATGGCCATTTCCTTCAGAGACATGCAGCGTTAAACTGAATGGTGAATCAGCAAGCCACCCAGGATCTTCTTCGTCCAAAGACGCTACTGTTCAGCAGCAAGGGGAGGAGGCGCCCTTGTGGCACTGGGGACGGCTGTTGGGCATGTGAATTGCTCTTATGTTCATGTTGTGCTGACAGTTGGCGTCGGATCCCGTGAGACAGGATTTTGGACCAGACTCTTTCTGCAGTTCTGTAAAGGCTGCACGAGGACAAAAGCAGCGGAGAGACTGGG
This sequence comes from Schistocerca nitens, assembly GCF_023898315.1. NCBI lineage: Eukaryota > Metazoa > Arthropoda > Insecta > Orthoptera > Acrididae > Schistocerca > Schistocerca nitens. The sequence goes on along the minus strand of NC_064614.1, from coordinate 562,194,657 downwards.
GTAACCATTTAGACTCTGTGCAGAGGTTGGCTTCCTCCTTGACTACAGGACTGCGGCGAAAATGCTGCCGCGTATAGAAAATGGCGTAATTTCCCGAAGCTTTATAGTGATTGCCCGAGCTAATTCATTTATTGTAGCTCTCGGAAAAGATAAACCTCTGGCTAGTAGAATAGCAATCAATCTTTGCTAAAGGTGTATAAGCACCCTATAACAATTGAAAGAGGCTGTAACCAGATTCCATGAGGGAGGAAAGCGCCTCCTCTTGTCCTTCGGCCCCAGACTTCTTGCAGCAGCCTACGTCAGCAGTACGGGTGGCGCTACGATCGCTGCTTCCGGGGACCTTCAGCAGACGGGAAACAGTCTCCAGAGTCCCGGCAAACTCGTTTTGTTTGACACCGTTCCTTCTCCGCTCCCACCGGCCTCCCACTGACGGCAAGCTATCGACCGGATGTAATCTACGTAAAGCGTCCTGCAAACTCAATTATCTTGATACGGCTGCTTTTATCTTCGATCAAAGGTCGCGCAGAGTGCTGCTTCGTCACTCTTGTAGCAGTAACTGTCAGCTTCGCAAAAAAGAACAGCCAGTAACAAGGAAGCATATAGAGAATGGCAGTAATACCCTAATTTACTAGGGACCATGGAATGCACGTGAAATGTTATTTATTTATGATTTAATTCCTGTTGTTGTATGTTAACCGGGGACCTAGAAACGACGGAGAGGCTCCGTCCTCGCCGCAGCGGCAGTGGTCCGCAACCCCACGACGACTACCGCAGTCCACTTCATCCCTCCGCCGCCCCACACCGAACCCAGGGTTATTGTGCGGTTCGGCCCCTGGTGGACCCCCCCAGGGAACGTCTCACACCAGACGAGTGTAACCCCTATGTTTGCGTGGTAGAGTAATAATGGTGGTGTATGCGTACGTGGAGAGCTTGTTGGCGCAGCAATCGCCGACATAGTGTAGCTGAGGCGGAATGAGGGGAACCAGTCCGCATTCGCCGAGGCAGACGGAAAACCGCATAAAATCCTTCCATAGACTGGCCGGCTCACCGGACATCGACGCAAGTCCGCTGGGCGGATTCGTGCCGGGGAACAGGCACTCCTTCCCGCTCCGGAAACCCGTGCGTTAGACCGCTCGGCTAACCGCGCGGGCTACTTACTGCTAGTCTACTTACGAATTACTGAAATGAATATATTTATTCGTAGTAACACAAACCCCATGTTGATACTAGAAAGACAATGTGTATGCAGACAATTTTCACTGCTCAATTAGATATTTATTTCATTGACACTCATGAAACGCGCACGAACGTGATGTCCTATCTGTACAATATCAATTAATCGCAAATGGAATCCGTGAACTTGTACAAATACCTTGGCGTAATAATTTTTTGGGATATGAAATTCAATGATCACATAACCCAATTTGTAGGTAAAGCAGGTGATGGGTTTGCATTGGGGAGGAGTGTGTGTCGACTTTAAACTTCCTGGTGGATAAAACTGTATACTCGACAGGGACATGAACCTGGTAAATTTACCTTTCGCCGGCAAGTATTCTGCCGAATCAATTACTCAAGCACGGCTAACGACGCTCTCTCACAGCTTTACATCCGCCAGAATCTTACCACCTACCTTCGAAAGTCCAACGTTCTTTTGCACAACTAGCAGACTAGAACTCCTGGAAGAAAGTCTGGCAGGTACCGTGCTTGGATAGATCAGTCTGTAGAGCACTTGCCGCGAAAGGCAAAAATCTTAGATTCTAGTACCGGTGCAGTACATAGTTTTAATGTGTCAGGAAACTGCAGTCAGTACACAAAACAAATCGCTAACAAAACACTCGTGCAACTCATCCTAAAACATTGCTCAAGTGTGTGGGACCCATAGGAAGCAGGGCGAACAAGGATCATTGAACGTGTAAAAGTGGCCGAGGGGTTCTAGGCGCTACAGTCTGGAACCGCAAGACCGCTACGGTCGCAGGTTCGAATCCTGCCTCGGGCATGGGTGTGTGTGATGTCCTTAGGTTAGTTAGGTTTAAGTAGTTCTAAGTTCTTGGGGAGTGGTGAACTCAGATGTTAAGTCCCATAGTGATCAGAGCCATTTGAACCATTTGTACGTGTAAAACGGTCATCACGAATGGTCATAGGTAGGTTTGACTCACGGTGCTACTTCGTGGAAATACTAGAAATTTGAACTGCCAGGAAGTTGAATATAGGCGCCAACTATCACAGAAAGCTTCTTAGAAAATTTCAAGAAACAGTATCAAGTGCATAATCCAGAGATATTCTTCAGCCGCTTTGGTATCGCTGCTATAAGGGCCTGCGGAGACAGACTACGACTGATTACACGATTTATGGAAGATTTTCAGCAGTCATCCTCTCCGCGATCCATACGCTATTGGAACGGGAAGGAACTCAAATATGTAGCACAATGGACAGCACTGTGTGCCGTGCATTCCAGTAGTTTTCAATACACTGATAAGACGAAACGTTAGTAACCACTGCCCGCCGCGAGATTGAATGGCGACGGGCGGCGTTGCGGGCACGTGACGCCGTAGGATATAAGCGCAGCAGAGGGAAATGAGGAGTCGTCATAGCGACGATGAGGAACCACAAATGCGCAAATCTACTGACATAAGGGATTTTAGCACATCTCATAGTCCGGCGCCTTGGAACGTAACTGCGAATCTAGTCGACTGTTCGCGTGGCACAGTCGTGAACATTTACGGAAAGTGGTTAAAGGACGTTGACAGAAGTAGTCGACAGGATGCTGGACGTCCACGTCTCATCACAGAACGTGGGGGTCGGAGGGGTGCCAGCCCTGTAAACCAGGACGGGTCGCGGTCTACGGTAGACCTGATGACAAATTCTGATGGCGGCACACATGTTCCAGAGCACATTGTTGAACATAGGGCTCTGGAACAGATGACCCCAATGTGTTCCCATCTTGACCCAACGACACCGTCAGTTATGATTTCAGTGGGCACAGGATCATAAAGATTGGACCGACGATCAGTGGAAACCTGTCGCCTGGTCGGATGAATCACGTTTCTTGATATAACAGGTTGATGATCGTGTCCGAATACACTGTCACCCAAGCGAAAGGCTACTAGAAACATGCAGCTCGCCATGGATGTAGGTGTATGACACGGGGAACATTCATTTGTGCTTCCATGAGGCCTATGGTGGTAATCGAAGGCAGCAGGGCAGCTGTGGACTGCACGAACATTGTTATGGACCCCTGCATTCCACCATGCTTGTTGTCTTTCTTGACGATTAAGGCTTCTTTCAGCAGGATAAGTCTTTGTCACAAGGTCAAAATCGTGCTACAGTGGTTTCAGGTGCACTATAGTGAACTCACGTTGGCCATAACTTTCGACTGATCTGAAGCCGATGGGACACATCTAGGACAGAACTGGACGGCACTCGAACGCTCACAAACCACCTCCCTGTAGCTTTAACAAAATGAATGACCGGTGCGTGAATATCTGGTGCCACATGGCTCTGGAAACCGTCAAGAAGTTGTAGAATCAATACCACACAGAATCACTGCTGTAATACACACCAAAGATGGGCTACGCAGTATTAAGCAGGTCGTCATAATTTTTTGGTATCTCAAATGTACATGTAGATTTGGAAAGCAGTTTGTGGCTTCATTACACATTCGCCTGGCATTCTGATTTTGGTTTGCCGCTTTTTCTTAAATCGCTCAAGGTAGATGACGGCCGGTTCCTTTGGGAAGGGCACTGAGTCAGATTCGGACATAATCCTCGAATCTGCACTCTGAGTTAGTGAACTATTGCGTAGTATTCGTCAGTTTTAACGTTCTAGTTAGCCGATTTCCTGCGTGTATGTAGGCCAACAGTGAGCTGTTTCTTCGTCGGCACCTTAGAAACTTAAAACAAAACAAGTTACACAAGAAGCTATGTAGTTAACACGATACCGCTGACATACATGACACTACTCCCCTTTGATGAAGAGGCGGGGTACGGGTCCATTTAAGAAGGGCATCTAGAGAAATAAATTAACTGCTAATAGAGGATGGACGAACAAACTGAGCACATTGCATAACGCCAGGGAAGAAAAATGGCTGAATTGACGACGATGCGAGTAGCTGTGTAACTTCCGATTCTGTGCGGCCCAATATATGAATAGTGGAGTGGTAATTTGTATAGCTTCCCCCATGAACCATGGACCTTGCCGTTGGTGGGGAGGCTTGCGTGCCTCAGCGATACAGATGGCCGTCCCGTAGGTGCAACCACAACGGAGGGGTATCTGTTGAGAGGCCAGACAAACATGTGGTTCCTGAAGAGGGGCAACAGTCTGGATGATTGACTGGTCTGGCCTTGTAACATTAACCAAAACGGCCTTGCTGTGCTGGTACTGCGAACGGCTGAAAGCAAGGGGAAACTACAGCCGTAATTTTTCCCGAGGACATGCAGCTTTACTGTATGATTAAATGATGATGGCGTCCTCTTGGGTAAAATATTCCGGAGGTAAAATAGTCCCCCATTCGGATCTCCGGGCGGGGACTACTCAAGAGGACGTCGTTATCAGGAGAAAGAAAACTGGCAATCTACGGATCGGAGCGTGGAATGTCAGATCCCTTAATCGGGCAGGTAGGTTAGAAAATTTAAAAAGGGAAATGGATAGGTTAAAGTTAGATATAGTGGGAATTAGTGAAGTTCGGTGGCAGGAGGAACAAGACTTTTGGTCAGGTGATTACAGGGTTATAAATACAAAATCAAATAGAGGTAATGCAGGAGTAGGTTTAATAATGAATAAAAAAAATAGGAGTGCGGGTTAGCTACTACAAACAGCATAGTGAACGCATTATTGTGGCCAAGATAGACACAAAGCCCACGCCTACTACAGTAGTACAAGTTTATATGCCAACTAGCTCTGCAGATGATGAAGAAATTGATGAAATGTATGACGAGATAAAAGAAATTATTCAGGTAGTGAAGGGAGACGAAAATTTAATAGTCATGGGTGACTGGAATTCGTCAGTAGGAAAAGGGAGAGAAGGAAACGTAGTAGGTGAATATGGATTGGGGGGAAGAAATGAAAGAGGAAGCCGCCTTGTAGAATTTTGCAGAGAGCATAACTTAATCATAGCTAACACTTGGTTCAAGAATCATAAAAGAAGGTTGTATACCTGGAAGAATCCTGGAGATACTAATAGGTATCAGATAGATTATATAATGGTAAGACAGAGATTTAGGAACCAGGTTTTAAATTGTAAGACATTTCCAGGGGCAGATGTGGATTCTGACCACAATCTATTGGTTATGAACTGCAGATTGAAACTGAAGAAACTGCAAAAAGGTGGGAATTTAAGGAGATGGGACCTGGATAAACTGAAAGAACCAGAGGTTGTAGAGAGTTTCAGGGAGAGCATAAGGGAACAATTGACAGGAATGGGGGAAAGAAATACAGTAGAAGAAGAATGGGTAGCTCTTAGGGATGAAGTAGTGAAGGCAGCAGAGGATCAAGTAGGTAAAAAGACGAGGGCTAATAGAAATCCTTGGGTAACAGAAGAAATATTGAATTTAATTGATGAAAGGAGAAAATACAAAAATGCAGTAAATGAAGCAGGCAAAAGGGAATACAAACGTCTCAAAAATGAGATCGACAGAAAGTGCAAAATGGCTAAGCATGGATGGCTAGAGGACAAATGTAAGGACGTAGAGGCTTGTCTCACTAGGGGTAAGATAGATACTGCCTACAGGAAAATTAAAGAGACCTTTGGAGAGAAGAGAACCACTTGTATGAATATCAAGAGCTCAGATGCCAACCCAGTTCTAAGCAAAGAAGGGAAGGCAGAAAGGTGGAAGGAGTATATTGAGGGTTTATACAAGGGTGATGTACTTGAGGACAATATTATGGAAATGGAAGAGGATGTAGATGAAGATGAAATGGGAGATAAGATACTGCGTGAAGAGTTGGACAGAGCACTGAAAGACCTGAGTCGAAACAAGGCCCCCGGAGTAGACAACATTCCATTAGAACTACTGATGGCCTTGGGAGAGCCAGTCATGACAAAACTCTACCATCTGGTGAGCAAGATGTATGAGACAGGCGAAATACCCACAGACTTCAAGAAGAATATAATAATTCCAATCCCAAAGAAGGCAGGTGTTGACAGATGTGAAAATTACCGAACTATCAGTTTAATAAGTCACAGCTGCAAAATACTAACGCGAATTCTTTACAGACGAATGGAAAAACTGGTAGAAGCGGACCTCGGGGAAGATCAGTTTGGATTCCGTAGAAATGTTGGAACACGAGAGGCAATACTAACCTTACGACTTATCTTAGAAGAAAGATTAAGAAAAGGCAAACCTACATTTCTAGCATTTGTAGACTTAGAGAAAGCTTTTGACAACGTTAACTGGAATACTCTCTTTCAAATTCTGAAGGTGGCAGGGGTAAAATACAGGGAGCGAAAGGCTATTTACAATTTGTACAGAAACCAGATGGCAGTTATAAGAGTCGAGGGGCATGAAAGGGAAGCAGTGGTTGGGAAAGGAGTGAGACAGGGTTGTAGCCTCTCCCCGATGTTATTCAATGTGTATATTGAGCAAGCAGTAAAGGAAACAAAAGAAAAATTCGGAGTAGGTATTAAAATTCATGGAGAAGAAGTAAAAACCTTGAGGTTCGCCGATGACATTGTAATTCTGTCAGAGACAGCAAAGAACTTGGAAGAGCAGTTGAACGGAATGGACAGTGTCTTGAAAGGAGGATATAAGATGAATATCAACAAAAGCAAAACGAGGATAATGGAATGTAGTCAAATTAAATCGGGTGATGCTGAGGGGATTAGATTAGGAAATGAGACACTTAAAGTAGTAAAGGAGTTTTGCTATTTAGGGAGTAAAATAACTGATGATGGTCGAAGTAGAGAGGATATAAAATGTAGACTGGCAATGGCAAGGAAATCGTTTCTGAAGAAGAGAAATTTGTAAACATCGAGTATCGATTTAAATGTCAGGAAGTCTTTTCTAAAAATATTTGTATGGAGTGTAGCCATGTATGGAAGTGAAACATGGACGATAACCAGTTTGGACAAGAAGAGAATAGAAGCTTTCGAAATGTGGTGCTACAGAAGAATGCTGAAGATAAGGTGGGTAGATCACGTAACTAATGAGGAGGTATTGAATAGGATTGGGGAGAAGAGAAGTTTGTGGCACAACTTGACTAGAAGAAGGGATCGGTTGGTAGGACATGTTTTAAGGCATCAAGGGATCACAAATTTAGCATTGGAGGGCAGCGTGGAGGGTAAAAATCGTAGAGGGAGACCAAGAGATCAATACACTAAGCAGATTCAGAAGGATGTAGGTTGCAGTAGGTACTGGGAGATGAAGAAGCTTGCACAGGATAGAGTAACATGGAGAGCTGCATCAAACCAGTCCCAGGACTGAAGACCACAACAACAACAACAATTTGTATAGCAAACATATTTGGGGACGTTACTTTTGTTATGAAATAGCTATCTGCCGTCTGCATGGTCTCGCGAGGGCTGCGAAGGACGTCTACTGACACTTGAGCAACAATTAAGAGAAGTCACGGGATGTGGTCTACGTGGGAATTGCGGAACACTTATATTTTACAAGCATGTGTGTTAATTAATCATATACAGCACCGTGAAAAGATCGTAACTGCTGATGATATTATTTGCCGATGATAGCTGCGTGTGTCTCAATGGCCTATTTTTGTCTTTCTACTGAATACCATTTTGACAACCTGGATGTCCCCAGTCTACCCGAGTTATCCAACTGGAGAAAGGAGGCATACAGTTTAACGTGTAATCCAAACCACTGTCGCTTCTGGCGACTCATCATATCATTCAGAAATTTTCTACAGATCAAAGGCTAATGGAAAATGTCGGTGGGCCGACCGGGATTTGATGCTACGACCTCCCGGTTTCCACGCACGCAATTTACCACTAGACCACCAGACCGTCTATTTTCCCTATGAAATAGACAAGAATAAATTGCAGTTAAAGGTCGCCGGAGTAAGGTCGACTGGCGGCTTAAAATGACTGAAATTATACTCACACTTACATTGCGATACCTCGTCTTACAGTAACATTCAGAATGAAGCCCAGGACCATTCTCAGATAACACAGACAAAATTAATAGATTCTCATAACTTCAGATGGCACCACAGTCAGTTAATTAAATGTCCTCACGGTACTGGAGAACAGAGAAGGCAAAGTATCCAGTCATCTCAACAGTAATGTTAAAAGGTCTTCACGTCCAATCATTGGTGCTTCATGACTACGAGCACTGACCTGCCTTAGTGGACACGAATAATTCGTGGATTTTAGGTGATGATAACACGTGGGTTTGTGGCTCTTCCAAAGCGGGAAATTGTTCAGGACTCAGATAGCTGTTGAACCAATTACTGCCAAGATGCAGAAACGTCTTCTTTGATGGTGAGAGGGATGCATTTAGTATGATACGAATGATATACAGGATGTTGTTGTTGTTGGGGTCTTCAGTCCAGAGACTGGTTTGATGCAGCTCTCCATGCTACTCTACCCCGTGCAAGCTTCTTCATCTCCCAGTACTTACTGCAACCGACATCCTTCTAAATCTGCTTAGTGTATTCATCTCTTGGTCTCCCTCTTCGATTTTTACCGTCCACGCTGCCCTTCAATACTAAATTGGTGATCCCTTGACGCCTCAGAACATGTCCTACCAACCGATACCTTCTTCTAGTCAAGTTATTCCAGAAATTTCTCTTCTCCCCAATTCTATCCAATACCTTCTCATTAGTTCTGTGATCTACCCATCTAATCTTCAGCATAATTCTATAGCACCAAATTTCGAAAGCTTCCATTCTCTTTTTGTCAGAACTATTTATCATCGTCCACGTTTCACTTCCATTCATGGCCACACTCCATACAAATACTTTCAGAAACGACTTCCTCACACTTAAATCTGTACTCGATGTTAACAAATTTCTCTTCTTCAGAAACACTTTCCTTGCTATTGCCAGTCTACATTTTATATCCGCCCTACTTCGACCATCATCAGTTATTTTGCTCTCCAAATAGCAAAACTCACTTACTACTTTAAGTAGTAATCTAATACCCTGAGCATCACTCGATTTAATTCGACTACATTCCATTCTCCTCGTTTTGCTTTTGTTGATGTTCATCTCATCCTCCTTTCAAGACACTGTCCATTCCGTTCAACTGCTCTTCCAGGTCCTTTGCTGTCTCTGACAGAATTACAATGTCATCGGCGACCCTCAAAGTTTTTATTTATTCTCCATGGATTTTAATACCTACTCCGAACTTTCCTTTCGTTTCCTTTACTGCTTGCTCAATATACAGATTGACTAGCATCGGGGAGAGGCTACAACCCTCTCTCACTCCCTTCCTAACCACTGCTTCCCTTTCATGCCCCCTTGACTCTTATAACTGCCATCTGGTTTCTGTACAAATTGTAAATAGCCTTTCGCTCCCTGTATTTTACCCCTGTCACCTTCAGAACTTGAAAGAGAGTATTCCAGTCAACATTGTCAAAAGCTTTCTCTAAATCTACAAACGCTAGAAACTTAGGTTTGTCTTTCCTTAATCTATTTTCTAAGATAAGTCGTAGGGTCAGTATTGCCTCAAAGTGATCTTCCCCGAGGTCGGCTTCTACCAGTTTTTCTATTCGTCTGTAAATAATTCGCGTTAGTATTTTGCAGCTGTGACTTATTAAACTGATAGTTCGGTAATTTTCACATCTGTCAATACCTGCTTTCTTTGGTATTGGAATTATTATGTTCTTCTTGAAGTCTGAGGGTATTTAGCCTGTCTCGTACATCTTGCTCACCAGATGGTAGAGTTTTGTCAGGGCTGGCTCTCCCGAGGATGTCAGTAGTTCTAATGGAATGTTGTCTACTCCCGGGGCCTTGTTTCGACTTAGGTCTTTCAGTGCTCTGTCAAACTCTTCGCGCAGTATCATATCTCCCATTTCATCTTCATCTACATCCTCTACCATTTCCATAATATTGCATAATATTGTCCTCAAAGACATCGCCCTTGTGTAGACCCTCTATATACTTTTTCCACCTCTCTGCTTTCCCTTCTTTGCTTAGAACTGGATTTCCATCTGAGCTCTTGATGTTCATACAAGTGGTTCTCTTTTCTCCAAAGGTCTCTTTAATTTTCCTGTAGATAGTAACCATCTTACCCCTAGTGATATATGCCTCTACATCCTTACATTTGTCATCTAGCCATCCCTGCTTAGGGATAGTGTGGCTATAATGATGATGAGTTACGTTATATAGATCCCTCCAACGAGCGATGCATGGGGATACAACATGGAACTGTTGTACAGCTTCACATTTACATAAATATTTTGGTAATCACACAGTCGTTCATTGTGGAGAGTACATAGTGTTGTGTCCCATCCATACGCAGTTTATCGCGATTACAGCGCGACAGAAGCGTACACTGGTGTCCAAACTTGAGGCAAGAAACCGCTGTTTCTCCGTCCTATGTTTAATGCACGATATAACCATACAAACTGTCAAGAGATTTCCCTTTGATCGTGTTCTGCACGTGGGATGGCATTTCGGTCAACGTAACACCACGCCAACGATAACGTCAGGGCCTCTGTCAAGTGGAATAGTGTTTGTAGTCCCACATCCACAATCGCTGTGTACCCCGTCACAGACGGTCCAGTATGGCACAGAGAAGACACTTATCAGACACACTGCGGTGGAGGGTCATGGGAAGAATGGAAGCAGGACAGTCACAAACCCAAGTGGCCCGATGGCTTAACGTGAATCGTTCCGTTGTTTCTCGGATGCGGCGACAGTTTATAGAGACAGAAACTTTGTTACGGAGACCAGGGCAGGGCCGGCCACGCGTGATATCAGACAGAGAGGAACGTTATTTGGCTGTCAAGGCACGACGGTTCCACCTTAGTATTGCATAGCAACTGGCATCGTACCTCACAGCATCCACTGGACGTGTTGCATGGAGACAAACGGTGTAGAGAAGACTTCGGCCGATTAGCCTTTATGGTCGGAGACCTGCTGTACGTGTGCCCCTGACGCGTTTTCACAGATGGAACTTCCAGAGCGGAGTCGTCAACATGCCACCTGGACAGTCGAAGAGTGGGCAAATCTTCTTTTCACAGATGAGCCCCAATTTGGTCTAGAGAGTGACGGTTGACGGATTCGCGTCTGAAGGGAATGTGGAACACGATTTCGAGACCCGAACATTGTGGAAAGAGATCGATATCGAGGAGTGTCGCTAATGGTGTGGGCAGGGATTACGTTGACCTCTCGACCACATCTTCATGAAATTGTACTGGCGAATCGGGAAGGTCTAACAGCTGTCAGGTATCGTGACGAGATCTTGGGATTTCATGTACGGTTGTTGCGAGGTGCTGTTCGCCCAGACTTCGTACTGATGGACAATGATGCTCGACCTCATAGAACACGAGCGGTGTTTCCTTGGAAACGGAAGACACGCATAGCGTGGCCTGCTCGCTCCACCGATTTGAATCCCATTGAGCTTGTCGGGGATGCACTAGGGAGACGGGCTGCATAACGTCGACATCCATCAACCCCTCTCCAAGACTTGCAAGCACCTCCTCTGGAAGAATGGGCGTTATTGTCTCAACATGACATTGTGACGTTGTTCACAGCATGCTCCGTCGTTGTCAGGCCTCTATTGCTGCCAGAGACGAGTGTGTACAAATCTGTTAAGTTGGGAAAAACGAACATTGTCGTCTACTGTTCTGCATGTTGCAGGTGTTCCATTCTCTTTTCCTTACATTGTTTCTCCTTTGCTATCACCTGTTTATTCCGTCTTGAGGCAAAATGAACGCAACCTTGCAAAATTTCCATTTGTTGCTTTAATTTTGGATACCAGTGTATTTGCTTCCGCATGCACATGAAACTTTGTCTTGTCTTCATAGCTCTTTCGAAATATAGAATATTGGTTTATAAAATGCATCCGCTAGCGTGAAAATACGTCTTAAAGCCACAACTCACAAAGTCCCCGGTTATCTTTGTACCAATTTCACACCGCCTGATCACATCGGTCACTAATTTAGAACTACAGGATGTCAAATCAAACACCTTTCAGCCGTCTAATTTCCAAACTGTACCGAACATCTCTGAAAAGCTGGACATACAGTCAGTTTAGAAGTACGCCTTTGAATTCTTACCTTGACGTAAACAAATAAATGTGATGCAATTCTGTGATAGCATACTATACTGCTTATAAAAGACGTATGGAGCACGATGAGTATAGGAAGACCGCTAGAAAACGCCGTTCATATTATATTGGAGTAACATATGGCATCGAAAATCGCATAAAGAAAGCTAAAAAGAAAAGAAAGCAAAGCTTTTTCAAATGTGGATTGGTGATGTAAACACAATGGTTCAATAATCGTCATGTATCAGTATAAGAACGACCTTCTAAAGCTTGGCCGCCTAACGGAGTACAGGTCGGCAACCAACCATACAGCGCTGTGTTGCAGACACAGGTTATGACGTTCGCAGGCGTCGGCCGTCGGCAGAGTGGATTCGAGGAGAAAGTGAACAGTCCAGAAATGAAGAGTGTCAAGAGCAGTGAAATGTAAAAGCTAACTGCATCTTGTAAAATTAACATTAAGCGCAAACTAAAGACAACATTGATGTTCTAAATATCCTTGTTTAACTAAACTGTGGTGGCAATGCATTTAAACAATAGTGCATGTACTAGATCAGTTCTTCCACCCTCAACTTCCTTCCGTTTATAAGTGTCAATGAGAAGCCTTTGGTCTAGTCCGGCTTGGTCCGTGACTCTAAGCTCACAGTGTCATTTCCGCAGCGCGTGGCATCCACTGAGCATCGGAAGAAGCAACGGTTACCAAACGAACATATCTCGGTAAAACGGTTTCTGTGGCAATACTGCATTTCATTCATTCATGCTGCTGCTGGCACGGCTTTGTACTATAAAGCATTTGATTGTGTGTGTGCTGCATGGAAGTGTGTGTGCGCGCGCGCGCGCGCGCGAAGAAAGCAGCGATTTTCGTCGAGTAGTACTGCAGTTTTTGTTTGAGAGTTGACTGAGATACATGAGACAAGAGGAGTCATAAACAAGGTATAGGAATTTCTTTGCAACTTTAAAGACAGTGAATGCCACAAGAGATGAAACTTTATCGGGCGAACAATGGAAACCTTTGGTGAAGAATTGAAATTTCAATCTACGAGAAAAGGTATTAGTGGAAAATTTTCACTGGTTTGGGCGATTTCCAGAAAGACGTTGTTCACCGTACTGCACTGGCCTTTTATGATTGGCGAAGATCCTACAAGACAAAAGTTCACAGATGTTTTTAAACAAGATTACTTCTGCAGCATTCGAGTGGAAGAACTCTGAAATATTTAGGGTTTACGTACAGAAAATGAAACTGTGGAAGACTCATTCTGATGGAGAAGCGAGATATTGCAGCAGCTTGGGCTGCGTAGCTTAGAAAAATGCACAACATCGGGAACGGATCAGTCACCCTGTTAATTTAGACGAGACCTGGCTCAATCACGCCAGAAAGCACATCTGGCAGGCTTCGAAAGGCAATGGCGATTTGCAAATACCGACTAGGAAAGGAAACAGTCTTATTGTTTGAAATGCAGGATCATCTGAATACGGCTTTATCGAAAGTGCAGATCTAATATTTGCGTCCTGCAAGTCCAGTGCTCATCATGATGTAATTGATAGTGATGATTTAAACACTGGCTTTCAAATTTAATACGTCGTTTAGAGGAGGGCTGTGTAATTGCCAGTTATTGTTCAAGAAAAGGGGAGAAAATTCCTGATTAAAGTAGAAAGAAGGAACGACTAAAACAGGAAAGCATTTCAATTTCAGGCCGTTACACAGTAGCGGACATGTTTGAGAAAGTCAGGCACCACAACCATCTTCATAGTCAATCTGAACTTGACAGCTTAGCAACAGAAATGTACAAGGAGATTTTAAGGTTGCCCCCTTACCACTGCCAATACAACCTGAAAAGTTCATTGCTTCAAATGACACATCGGATAATGAGTCTTCAGAAGAGGAGAAATAAACCACATTAAATATTAAGGTGCTTGTTTACTTGTTCCCTCTTCTCTCCAAAGCTGTAACTGCTGCTTCTTCTCTCCATTCCTTTTCCTGTCTTCCCTTTCCTCTCTCCTCCCACAAATTTATCAACACGAGACAGGACAGCAGTCGGGCGTGTACTGCCGGTGCTGGTATATTTGTCGGTGTTGCTTGTGGGGAGCAGAAGACCCGTGTTTTCCGCTTTGTACCGATATTAAAATTAACATCAAAGCTAAGGTGTACTTCAGTGTTCACATAATGAAAGCTGAAATAGTTTTGTAATCTAACAGATGACAGTTAATAGGGCATCTGGCTGTAGTATACGTTCTAAAGCAGACCTGTTCAGGATGTGGCAAGGCGAGCACGAGCGCTCACGCTAGCTCGCCTCCTGGGTGATGAGCATTCGCCGTAAAATGCCGCGGTTTCATGTAATTATGTAGCGCACGGGAAGTGCGAAGTGTGCCTGTTTCAGAGGAATGGCCGTGTGTTACGTTCGCCATAGGTCCGCATCTTTAGACGCAAGCGTGTATACTTTTACTCAATGCTTATAGTGGAGAGCAGCTCTTTGTAAAGCGATGAAAGTAGCATTATGAGCGGGATAGGATTTTCAAACCGAAGGTCAGACACAACAACATCAACTTACAAGATTTCCGTGCAGGGAGGTTTGCTGCAGTTGTAACTTTAAGGACTTACAGTGTGACAGGCCGTTGCGGGATAAACTTTGTAATATAATAAGCCTGGTAGGCTCGTAAAAAATTTTCCTCATCATAAAATTTCCAAGACTTCGCAGGTTTGCAATTACGATTATGTCGATGTCTGGACGTAATTGCTTGTGCGAACAACTTTTTCCGGCAGCGAAGAGCTCCACAGTCTGCAACTTTAATGCTTATCTTTCAATTAACAGTGGTGAGAAAGCAGTACCAGACTTTGATGTTTCAGTAAAAAGCAAAATTACCGGGGTTAATTGACCTCCGGTGTTTAAATGTTTAACGTGTGGATTAAACAATCACGAAATAAAAATTAATGTCAATTTGAACTTTGATCCGAAGGTTGCGTAAGTCGTAAGAAATAACATGTTTCATAGTTAGAAATAAAATGTTTCATCTCATCAATTAAGAGATATGTAACTTTCATTCCATTGTCATTTCTCATCAGTGCAATAGATAGGAAATTAGTTTGCCAAGAAAGGCATCAATCAGCTACAGGGTGGCGACACATCCACGTATATCAAATATTAGCGGCCTTAGAATAGATTCACTGACATGGTTTCTCATGTCCAGCTACCTTGTTCAGATTTCTCTTCCCTACCGCTCTGCACGCCTCCCCACCCTTCCCCTCTCCTTCCCCCATCACGACTCGTGGTGAGATGGTCGGTTGCTCACTGCCGAGGCTTGAGCGCGAGCCAGCTCGCACGAGCAGGTCGGCGAACTGGCCTGTTCCAAAGCACCCGAGAATACATTAATATGGAAAGGCTGTTGTTTCACTTCAGTAGTTCCTAAATGTTTCCTTGATGTAGTTTTGAAGGCATAATAAATTGTTTAAAGTAAGTGATTGTTCGCTTATGATTGTAAAATCTTTGTTGCAGTTTGCCATCTGTCGATTCCGGGTATCATATAAATTTCGAGTGAGCGCCTTGTAATGAATTGGCAATACGTGTGGCAGACAGCATTGCCAGATGGCTCAGATTGCCGGTTTCGTATAGACATGCGCGGGACGAAGGCTTCCGACTTGAAGTGACTGATTATTTACTTATATGGCCTGCAGCCGTGTAGAACAAAATTATATTAATACCGTCAGCTGCTCACGGGCGTTGATGTATATCAGCGGGGACAGGTGAAAATGTGTGCCCCGGCCTTTACATGGCAGACGCTCTATCCATCTGAGCCACCGAGGGCACAGAGGATAGTGCGACTCCAGGGACTATCTCGCGCACGCCTCCCGCGAAACTCACATTGTCACCTTGTATGTCCACACACTACATTCGTAGTGTTCCACCCCAACACACTCATTACTCGTGGAAGACATTCTTACCAACTCACGTAAGAGTTCGGGTAATGTGTGTGCATCCGCACAGAAGAAGAAGGTCATGGCCGGTATTGCCAGAACTATTTACTTATATGGATATGGTGTCTGTTCTTTCGGACATAGTCCCTGGAGTCGCATTATGCTCTGTGCCCTCGGTGGCTTACTACCGAGCGAGGTGGCGCAGTGGTTAGCACACTGGACTCGCATTCGGGAGGACGACGGTTCAATCCCATCTCCGGCCATCCTGATTTAGGTTTTCCGTGATTTCCCTAAATCGTTTCAGGCAAATGCCGGGATGGTTCCTTTGAAAGGGCACGGCCGATTTCCTTCCCAATCCTTCCTTAACCCGAGCTTACGCTCCGTCTCTAATGACCTCGTTGTCGACGGGACGTTAAACACTAACCACCACCACCACCACCACCACCACCACCACCACCTCGGTGGCTCAGATGGATACAGCGTCTGCCATGTATGCCGGAGATCCTGGGTTCGAGTCCCGGTCGGGTCACACGTTTTCACCTGTCCCCGTTGATATATATCAACGCCCGTGAGCAGCTGACGCTATTAATATAATTCTAATCTGAAGTGACTGAGGTGTTCGTCGATAACCCGAGTGGGGGAAGAGTGCAAAAAAACTGGAGTGTTCTACACTTACCATCCAGCCGATACTTTCGCTGCTCCCCGTAATCTGGCGATCAACAGTGGCAGATCGTCATATTCGGCGATCAATAGCACTGGCGTCCTTAGTTACGACATCGAGCGCCTGCGCTTTCCACTGAGCCTCGACTATATCATTGCTCTCGCCTCACCCTCCGCGCAAATATACGGGAGGTTCATCGAATCTGCAGCAACTAACTCCATGGCTACGCTGAAACTCAACTCAACTGCACTAACTATGCTTGTCACCGTCGTGATACGACCATAATGTTTGCTAGTTCGGTACGGTTTTCTAAACAGTAAACTATTTTAGCACGTTCTTGGTCTGCACAGTGCTCAATCATTGGCTTTGTTCTCTATTATTGCCCCAATAAAACTATTTTCCTCTGCCTCTCAAAATTTTTGCCATCAGTCTTCTGACTGGTTTGATATGGCCAGACACGAATTCCTCTCCTGTGCTAACCTCTTCGTCTCAGAGTAGCACTTGCAACCTACGTCCTCAATTATTTGCTGGATGTAAGTCACTCTCTGCTGTCTTAACAGATGTCCTATCATTCTGTCCCTCCTCCTTGTCACTGTTTCCGACATATTCGTTTCCTTTCCTCTCCTATTCTGCGCAGAACCACCTCGTTCCTTTCCTTACCAGTCAACCAAATTTTCAACATTCGTCTGTACCACCGCATCTAAAATTCTTCGATTCTCTTCTGTTCCGGTTTTCCTGCAGTCCGTGATTTACTATCATACAATACTGTGCTCCAGACGTACGTTCTTATAAATTTCTTCCTCAAATTAGGGGCAATGTTTGATGCTAGTAGACTTCTGCCACGGCTAGTCTGCTTTTGATGTCCTCCTTGCGCCGTCCGTTATTAGTTATTTTGCAGCCTAGGCAGCAAAATCCCTTAACTTTATCTACTTCGTGACCATCAATCCCGATGTTAAGACCCTTGATGTTCCCTTTTCTGCGACTTCTCATTACTTTCGCCTTTCTTCGTTTTACTTTCAATCCATGTTCTGTTGTCATTAGATTGTTCATTCCATTCAGAATATATGTAATTCTTCTTCACTTTCACTCAGGAGAAAAATGTCGTCAGCGAATCGTATCATTGATATCCTTTCACCTTGAATTTTAATTCCACTCCTGAATCTTTCTTTTATTTCCATCATTGCTTCTTCGATGTATAGATTGAACAGTTGGGGGGAAGACCACATCCCTGTCTTACACACTTCTTAATCCTTGCGCTTCGTTCTTGGTCGTCCACTCTTATTATTACCTCTTGGCTCTTGTACATATTGTATATTTTTCTCAGAATTTCGAACATCTTGCCCCATTTTGTATATGCTGAACGCTTTTTCCAGGTCGACATCCTATGAACGTGTCTTGTTTTTTTCCTTAGTCTTGCTTCCATTATCAACCGAGAAGTCAGAATTGTCTCTCTGGTGCCTTTACTTTTCCTAAAGACAAACTGGTCGTCATCTAACACATCCTCAATTTGCTTTTCCATTCTTCTGTATGTTACTCTTGCCAGCAACTTGGATGCACGAGCTGTTAAGCTGATTGTGCAATAATTCTCGTACTTTTCAGCTCTTGTAGTCTTCGGAATTTTGTGGATGATATTTTTCCGAAAGTCAGATGGTATGTCGTCAGACTCATACATTCTACACACCAACATAAATAGCCGCTTTGTTGCCACTTCTCCCAATGATTTTAGAAATTCTGATGGAATGTTACCTATCCCTTCTGCCATATTTGATGTTACGTTCTCCAAAGCTCTCTTACATTCTGATTCTAATACTGGATCCCCTATCTCTTCTAAATCGACTCCTGTTTCTTCTTCTGTCACATCAGACAAATCTTCTTCCTCATAGACCTTCAGTGTACTCTTTCCACTTGTCCACTCTCTCCCCTGCATTTAACAGTGGCATTTCCGTTGCACTCTTAATGTTACCGCCCTTGCTTTTTATGTCACTCCATCCGACAATCATTTCTTTGTCGATTTCTTCACATTTTTCATGCAGCCATTTCGTCTTAGCTTCCTAGCATTTCTATTTTTTTCATTTTAAGCGATTTGTATTTCTGTAGTCCTGAATTTCCCTGAACATTTTTGTACTTCCTTCTTTCATCGATAAACTGAAGTATTTCTTCTTTTTCCCATAGTTTCTTCGCAGTTACCTTCCTTGTATCTATGTTTTCCTTCCCAACTTCTGTGATGGCCCTTTTTAGAGATGTCCATTCCTCTTCAACTGTACTGCCTACTGAGCTATTCATTATTGCTGTTTCTATAGCCTTAGTCAACTCCAGGCATGTCTCGTCATCCCTGAGTACTTCTGTGCCCCACTTCTGACTAATCTCTTGAACTTCAGCCTACTCTTCATCACTACTGTGTTGTGATCTGAGTCTATATCTGCTCCTGGGTACGCCTTACAGTCAGTATCTGATTTCGGAATCTCTGTCTGATCATGATGTTTTCCCGTATCACCCGGGCTTTTCCAAGTATACCTCCTCCTCTTGTGGTTCTTGAACAGAGTATTGGCTATTAGCAGCTGAAAATTATTACGGAACTCAATTAGCCTTTCTCCTCTCTCATTCCTTGTCCCAAGCCCATTTTTTCCTGTAACCTTTTCTTCTACTTCTTCCCCTACAGCTGCTTTCCAGTCCCCCATGACTATTAGATTCTTCTATATTTTCATTTTGAGCTTGCGACGTCGGCATGTATACGTGAACTATCGTTGTCCGTGTTGGTTTGCTATCGATTCCGATAAGAACAACCCTATCACTGAATGTTCACTGTAACACACTCTTTGCCTACCTTTCTATCGATAATGAATTTTAATCACGACACACCATTTTCTGCTGCTGTTGATATTACCATATACTCATTTGACCATAAATCCTTGTCTTCTTTGCATTTCACTTACTGACCCGTACTATATGTAGATTGAACCTTTGCATTTCCCTTTTCAGATTTTCTATCTTCCCTATCACATTCAAGTTTCTGACATTCCGCGCCCCGACTCGTAGAATGTTATCCTTTCGTTGATTATTCAATCTGTTTCTGATGGTCACCTCCCCTTTGGCAGTCCCCTCCCGGAGATCCAAATGGGGGACTATTCTGGAATCTTTTGCCAATGGCGAGATCGACGCTTTTTCAATTACAGGCTACATGTCCTGTGGATACATGTTATATGTCTTTAATGCAGTGGTTTCCAATGCCTTCTGCATTCTGGTGCCGTTGATCATTGCTGATTCTTCCGCCTTCAGGGACAGTGTCCCATCCCAAGGACGAGAGTGACCTAAACCTCTGTCCGCTCCTCCGTCCCCTTTGACAAGGCCGTTGGCAGACTTCTTATTCCGGAAGGCTTCGGCAGCCAGTGCTGATTATTAATAAAAATTTAAGCTTTGGCGGGTTTCGAACCCGGGATCTAGGACATTTGAATAGTAATCAAAGACGCTATTCCTAGGTCATGGGAGAAAATCCCATCGCTTTAGAGGAGTGCTATTTTCTCACTTTTCCGCTGGCATATTTTTATATTTCATACAAAACGAAAAAAATTACAAAGAATATTTTCAATCACGCACAGTCGACTGCGCGGAAGCAGTCTCGATAACCTTACTCATACGTCCTGATTGTTTATTGAATGTTCTCAATGGCTGAAAACTGACAGCCACCGAAATGTTTCTACAGTAATACGTATGAACAGATAGAGGTTGGTGTCATAGGCTCGCTCTATTATTATTATTATTATTATTATTATTATTATTATTATTTCTTTACTTTCTCAACGTTAAGTCTGGTTAAGAATGGAAAGTGACGCGGACCTTGATCAAGCGTCACTTCCTATTAACTGTACGGTATGTGTTATATTGCATTTAGGAACTTTCGGGTAATTGAACATGTATCAATAATTACGGATTTCTGTAGTTTATATATATTTGGATGTAGCTGTATTGCATTGATGTACTGGTGGATATTGTGTGGTATGACTCCTGTAGTTGGTAGTATAATTGGTATGATGTCAACATTATCCTGATGCCACATGTCTTTGACTTCCTCAGCCAGTTGGATGTATTTTTGAATTTTTTCTCCTGTTTTCTTTTGTATATTTGTTGTATTGGGTATGGATATTTCGATTAGTTGTGTTAATTTCTTCTTTTTATTGGTGAGTATGATGTCAGGTTTGTTATGTGGTGTTGTTTTATGTGTTATAATGGTTCTGTTCCAGTATAATTTGTATTCATCATTCTCCAGTACATTTTGTGGTGCATACTTGTATGTAGGAACTTGTTGTTTTAAAAGTTTATGTTGTAAGGCAAGCTGTTGATGTATTATTTTTGCGACATTGTCATGTCTTCTGGGGTATTCTGTATTTGCTAGTGTTGTACATCCGCTTGTGATGTGATCTACTGTTTCTATTTGTTGTTTACAAAGTCTGCATTTATCTGTTGTGGTATTGGGATCTTTAATAATATGCTTGCTGTAATATCTGGTGTTTATTGTTTGATCCTGTATTGCAATCATGAATCCTTCCATCTCACTGTATATATTGCCTTTTCTTAGCCATGTGTTGGATGTGTCTTGATCGATGTGTGGCTGTGTTAGATGATACGGGTGCTTGCCATGTAGTGTTTTCCTTTTCCAATTTACTTTCTTCGTATCTGTTGATGTTATGTGATCTAAAGGGTTGTAGAAGTGGTTATGAAATTGCAATGGTGTAGCCGATGTATTCATATGAGTGATTGCTTTGTGTATTTTGCTAGTTTCTGCTCGTTCTATACAGAATTTTCTTAAATTGTCTACCTGTCCATACTGTAGGTTTTTTATGTCTATAAATCCCCTTCCTCCTTCCTTTCTGCTTAATGTGAATCTTTCTGTTGCTGAATGTATGTGATGTATTCTATATTTGTGGCATTGTGATCGTGTAAGTGTATTGAGTGCTTCTAGGTCTGTGTTACTCCATTTCACTACACCAAATGAGTAGGTCAAAATTGGTATAGCATAAGTATTTATAGCTTTCGTCTTGTTTCTTGCTGTCAATTCTGTTTTCAGTATTTTTGTTAGTCTTTGTCTATATCTTTCTTTTAGCTCTTCTTTAATACACTCCTGGAAATTGAAATAAGAACACCGTGAATTCATTGTCCCAGGAAGGGGAAACTTTATTGACACATTCCTGGGGTCAGATACATCACATGATCACACTGACAGAACCACAGGCACATAGACACAGGCAACAGAGCATGCACAATGTCGGCACTAGTACAGTGTATATCCACCTTTCGCAGCAATGCAGGCTGCTATTCTCCCATGGAGACGATCGTAGAGATGCTGGATGTAGTCCTGTGGAACGGCTTGCCATGCCATTTCCACCTGGCGCCTCAGTTGGACCAGCGTTCGTGCTGGACCTGCAGACCGCGTGAGACGACGCTTCATCCAGTCCCAAACATGCTCAATGGGGGACAGATCCGGAGATCTTGCTGGCCAGGGTAGTTGACTTACACCTTCTAGAGCACGTTGGGTGGCACGGGATACATGCGGACGTGCATTGTCCTGTTGGAACAGCAAGTTCCCTTGCCGGTCTAGGAATGGTAGAACGATGGGTTCAATGACGGTTTGGATGTACCGTGCACTATTCAGTGTCCCCTCGACGATCACCAGTGGTGTACGGCCAGTGTAGGAGATCGCTCCCCACACCATGATGCCGGGTGTTGGCCCTGTGTGCCTCGGTCGTATGCAGTCCTGATTGTGGCGCTCACCTGCACGGCGCCAAACACGCATACGACCATCATTGGCACCAAGGCAGAAACGACTCTCATCGCTGAAGACGACACGTCTCCATTCGTCCCTCCATTCACGCCTGTCGCGACACCACTGGAGGCGGGCTGCACGATGTTGGGGCGTGAGCGGAAGACGGCCTAACGGTGTGCGGGACCGTAGCCCAGCTTCATGGAGACGGTTGCGAATGGTCCTCGCCGATACCCCAGGAGCAACAGTGTCCCTAATTTGCTGGGAAGTGGCGGTGCGGTCCCATACGGCACTGCGTAGGATCCTACGGTCTTGGCGTGCATCCGTGCGTCGCTGCGGTCCGGTCCCAGGTCGACGGGCACGTGCACCTTCCGCCGACCACTGGCGACAACATCGATGTACTGTGGAGACCTCACGCCCCACGTGTTGAGCAATTCGGTGGTACGTCCATCCGGCCTCCCGCATGCCCACTATACGCCCTCGCTCAAAGTCCGTCAACTGCACATACAGTTCACGTCCACGCTGTCGCGGCATGCCACCAGTGTTAAAGACTGCGATGGAGCTCCGTATGCCACGGCAAACTGGCTGACACTGACGGCGGCGGTGCACAAATGCTGCGCAGCTAGCGCCATTCGACGGCCAACACCGCGGTTCCTGGTGTGTCCGCTGTGCCGTGCGTGTGATCATTGCTTGTACAGCCCTCACGCAGTGTCCGGGGCAAGTATGGTGGGTCTGACACACCGGTGTCAATGTGTTCTTTTTTCCATTTCCAGGAGTGTATTTGTATTATCTATTCCTATTTTTGTCTGTATCCTAGATATTTATAGGCATCTGTTTTTTCCATCGCTTCTATGCAGTCGCTGTGGTTATCCAATATGTAATCTTCTTGTTCAGTGTGTTTTCCCTTGACTGTGCTATTTTCCTTACATTTGTCTGTTCCAAAAGCCATTTTTATATCATTGCTGAATACTTCTGTTATCTTTAGTAATTGGTTGAGTTGTTGATTTGTTGCCGCTAGTAGTTTTAGATCATCCATGTATACAAATGTGTGATTTTGTGTGGGTATGTTCCAGTAATATTGTATCCATAATTTGTATTATTTAGCATGTTGGATAGTGGGTTCAGAGCAAGGCAGAACCAGCAAGGACTTAATGAGTCTCCTTGGTATATTCCACGCTTAATCTGTATTGGCTGTGATGTGATATTATTTGAATTTGTTTGGATATTAAGTGTGGTTTTCCAATTTTTCATTACTATGTTTAGGAACTGTATCAATTTAGGATCTACTTTGTATATTTCCAATATTTGTAGTAACCATGAGTGGGGTACACTATCAAAAGCTTTTTGGTAATCAATGTATGCGTAGTGTAGCGACCTTTGTTTAGTTTTAGCTTGATATGTCATCTCTGCATCTATTATCAGTTGCTCTTTACATCCTCGTGCTCCTTTGCAACAGCCTTTTTGTTCTTCATTTATAATTTTGTTCTGTGTTGTATGTGTCATTAATTTCTGTTTAATGACTGAAGTTAATATTTTGTATATTGTTGGTAGGCATGTTATGGGGCGATATTTAGCTGGGTTCGCTGTGTCTGCTTGAGCTTTAGGTTTCAGATAAGTTATTCCTTGTGTAAGTGCATCAGGGAATGTGTATGGGTCTGCAATGTAACTGTTGAATAATTTAGTTAGATGTGAATGTGTTGAGGTGAATTTCTTTAGCCAGAAATTCGCTATTTTATCTTTTCCAGGGGCATTCCAAGTGTGCGTAGAATTAATAGCTTGGGAGACTTCATGTTGCAAAATTATCACTTCAGGCATTTGTGGTATCATCTTGTGTCTGTTTCTGCTTGTATCCACCGCGCGTGTCTGTTATGTTGTACCGGGTTTGACCATATGTTGCTCCAGAAGTGTTCCAGGTCTGTTATGTTTGGTGGAGTGTCTATTTTAATGTGTGTGTTATCTGTTGTCTGGTAAAATTTCTTTTGGTTTGTGTTGAATGTTTGGTTTTGTTTTCTTCTATTTTCACTTTTTTTCTATCTCCTAAGTCGTTTGGCCAATGCTTGTAATTTCTGCTTCTTTTCATCTAATTGCTCTATCGCTTCTTGTTGTGAGATTTTACCTAACCTTTTTCGTTTTTTGTCTGATATTTCATTTCTTATAAATTGTGTTTGCTGTCTGATGTCTTTTCTCAGTTTTTCTATTCTGATCTGCAGCCTGTGTTGCCATGCTGGTTTTGTGGGTTTCTTCTGTGTGTTGGTTGGTTCTGATCTCTGCCTAGTGTGTATATTTAGTGTAGTGAGTGCTCCTATATAAACCAGTAGTTGTAACTCTTCCATAGTTGTATTTTCATTTATTTTGTTGTGTATGATTGTGTTGATAGCTTTTATTGTTGTTTCGACTTGTGGGTTATTTGGTGGTCTATGCAAGAATGGTCTAATGTCTGTATTTGTGTCTTTGTATTCTATATATGTCAACTGAAATTTTTCTTCTATATCGAACATGTCTGTCACTTCATGTTCTATTTGTGCTTGTTCTGGTGGCTGTCTTAAGATTTCGTTTTCCTCTGATTGTTTAATTGATGTGTGTTGTTCTTTGTTTGTTTGCTCTGGGATGTTTGAGTCCATTACTTTTTTTTCTTCTTCTTCTTCTGATTGCACATTATTTTGTTCCAGTATTTGTTGTACTTGTTGTTTGACGTTTTCTAATTCTGACTGGGGTATCCTGTTATTTTTGATTATTACACGAATCTGATCAGCTAGTCGTTGTTCTGTTAAAAATTTTAATTCTGGGTATCTGGTAATAAATGTTGTATATACTTGTGATCTGTATCCAGTTGTGTTGGTTCCTAAGTTTGTTGCTTGGTAATAACAGAACATGAGGTGTCGGTTAACTTCATCTGACCATCTCATCCTCTGTCTTTGTTTACCTTCTAGAGTGGTTGCAGGAAGCATGTCCTGCAAAACACCTCTATTTGGATTTAAATCATTTTCCGTGTGGCTAGCAGTGTCGTTACCATTGTGGACGGGCATAGGGTTCAAGCGTCGTCCCCGACCATGACAGCGCTTGTCCGAGGCTTCATTAGTTCTGTCCTGAACCAACTAATCACACTAAAAGAGGGGTTAGCCCTATTAGTGGTTTGTTGTTTTCGTCGCCTTTTACGACTGGCAGAACATACCGAAGGCCTATTCTTTTCCCGAGCCTCCACGGGGTTATTATTATTATTATTATTATTATTATTATTATTAAAACTAGCTGTTCCCGGCTATGTGTGGCTGTGGGTCAGTCTGGTTAAACGGAAAAAGAAAGAAAAAAAAAGAAAGTGTGCGGTTCTAATACGAATAATAGGAGTTGGATATATATCCTAACCTACTTCCCCCTCCCTCCCTCGTCTCTATCCTTTCCTTCTCTTCCTCTCTTTGTCGATATCCCAATATCCTCCACCTTCCTCCTCTCCTTGTCCATTACCTCCTTACTCTCTTCCTCTGGCCACCTCCTCCTTCACCTTTTGTCTCTCCATCTCCTCCTTTCCACTTTCTGTGTCCAGCCCCCCAGCCTCTGTCCTATTCGCCCTCTGTCTGACCTGCAGCCTTTTATATTGTCATTGTAAATTCAGATTGTGTAATAGTTCTTCTCATGGTCACCTTCCCCTTGAAAGTCCCCTCACGGAGACCCGAAAAGGGGACTTGTCCGGAATCTTTTGCTGGTCAGATGACTGTAGGGTACTATCAACAGCGGCAGAAAATGGTATAAGGAGTAGGATTCGTTATGAATAGGAAGGTAGGACAGAGAGTGAGTTACAGTGAACTGTTCAGTGGTAGGGTGGTTCTCATCAGAATCGACAGCAAACCAACACCGACAACGACAGTTCAGGTATAAATGCCGACATCGCAAGCCGAAGATGAGATAGAGAAAATATATGAGGGTACTGAACCGGTAATTCAGTACGTAAGGGGAGATGAAAATGTAATAGTTATGGGGAATTGGAATGCGGTTGTAGGGGAAAGAGTGGAAGAAAGTGTTACGGGAGAATATGGGCTTGGCAGCTGGAATGAGATAGGAGAAAAATGGAGTTCTGCAATAATTTTCAGCTGGTAGTAGCGAATACTCTGTTCGAGGATCGCAAGAGTAGGAGGTATACTTGGAAAAGGATGGGAGGTACGGGAAGCTTTCAGTTAGATTATATCATGGTCAGGCAGAGATTCCGAAATTAGATACTGGACTGTAAGGCGTACCCAGGAGCAGATATGGACTCAGATCACAACTTTGTGGTGATAAAGAGTAGGCTGAAGTTTAAGAGATCTACCAGGAAGAATCAGTGCCCGAAGAAGTAGGATAGGGAAGTACTAAGGAATGAAGAGGTACGCTTGCAGTTCTCTGAGGCTATAGATATAGCAATAAGGAATGGCCCAATAGGCAGTTAAGTTGAAGAGGAACTGGTATCTCTAAAACGGACAATCACAGAAGTTGGAAAGAAAGCTGTCGGTACAAAGAAGGTAAATACGAAGAAACAATGAGTAACAGATGAAATGCTTCAGCTGGTCGATGACAGAAGAAAGTACAAAAATATTTGCCATCCACGCACGGGGTGGGATGGATGTGTCGAGTGTGATTTTATTGTATGTCCCCCTCTGAGATAGACCTATTGGAATTATAAAGCTTTTTTTGTTCTGATGTGTAGTTTTCTAGATATTGCAATGTCTTCAGTTAAAATAAAACCCTATATATAATGAATTAATTATATATTAGTATATATTTATTATATATAATTAATTCCCCCTCTAGTTTGAGCAATAAAACACAACTATTTTCCATGGAATTTTTCTGACTTTCTTTTTTCTTCTCAAAATCTTGCCATACATTCACTGTATTTCTTCCTCCTGTCTTCTGTTCACTTCTTTCCTGTTTTCTTGTCTTTGGACGTTAGCTGAAATTTCTGTTTTCTGAACTCTTCTCTGTGTGTCATGTCTTTTGTGGAGATGTTCAGTTTCTTGAGGTCTTCCATGATTTCCTTTACCCACTTGGTGTTCGCTACATTAGTTTTGATTATATTAAAAATTTTCTTGGTCGATCGATTTTCGTTCATTCTCTGTATGTGTCTGTAGAATTTTTTCCTTCTTTTCCTGATGATGTTTGTAATCGTCTCTTTCAGTTGTTATAGTTCTTTTGTCGGTCTTTTTATCCACATCCCCTTTTTCTGAACTAGCCTATAAATCTTTTTCAATATTTTCCCGTCTTGTTTTTCCATCTCCTTGATTTTCGTTCTTGCCCTGATTACTGTTGTTTCTGGTAAGATACTGTTGTTTCTGGTAAGACTACTGCACTGTAGTGTCTTAATTTGGCGTTGATGCAAGTACTTCTTTCGTTGTAATGGTTCCATGCACGTTTGTATGCTTTTTGTAGTTTTGTGATCCTTTCTTCATTGGGTGCAGCGTTCAGTCCTATTTTCCATATAATCTCTCCCGGGTATTTGAAACTTTCTACTTGTGTTATCTTTCCACACTTTGTCACCAGTGGGTGTCTGTCTGTGAATTTTGTGTCCACGTATTGCCTTTCTTCATATCAAATTTGTAGTCCTGTTTTGGCTGAGATTTCGTGTAGTTCTCTAGAGCTTCCTTGGCTTCTTTTCTGTTTTTGTTATGATGGCTATATCACTGGCAAAGAACAGACATTTTATGTTGACGGTTCTATACTTGTCTCCCCATCTCCATCCCATTGACTCCTTTGTCCCATGTCCTGATTATTTTCTCCAAAACAGAGTTAAGTAGAATGGGTGACAGGTCACCTCCCTGATTTCGAATGGTTTCGAGATTTCTCCCATGAACTTCACTTCGGATGTTGTATTTGTTAATGTTTCCTGAATTAGCTTTCCTGTTTTGTGGTCCACCATCATTTCTTCCAGTGTGTTGAAGAGTATGTTTCTATATCTATGGAGGCCTAGGCCTTCTTGAAGTCGACGAATGTCATTGTGGTGGTACCGGATACTCTTAATATTGTTCTCAGGCACCAGATATGTTCACTGCATGGTCTTCCCTTTCTGAGTTCTCCTTGGTATTCTCCTATCTGTGAATCTATTTGAGGCTCTAGCCGATTTAACAGGGCTTTGGATAGAATTTTGTATGTTACAGGCAGTAGGAAATTCTTCTGTGGTTATTTTGGTCTGTTTTGTCTCCTTTCTTGTGGAGGGGGTGTATCATTGCTGACTTTCATTCTTCTGGAACTTTTTCTGTTCCCCTGATGTTTTAGATGATTCAGTGTATTTTGGGTGTGATGTGTTCGTGGTCTAATTTCCAGTTTTCCGCAATCAGTCCATACTGAGTTATTGTTCAGTGATTTTATTATTTTTACAATCTCCTGGTGTGTTGGTTGCTCGATGTCGAGGTTAGGTTCTGGCTTCTCGAACTGTAGGATCTGTATTAGTTTTTCACAGTTTAGTAGTGCGTCAAAGTGTTCGTCTCCAGGGTCCGTCTTGTCTTTTGAAGCGTAAGCTCGGTGATTGGTGTCCTGTCATATTTTCTCTGAATGTTCTGCAAAAATGTAGTGTGTTGATTTGGTTAAAGTCCTTTTCTGTCTCTTTCATTCTGTTGTTTTCACAACCTCTTTTTCCTCTACGGTTCATTTTCGAATTGATCTTCTGTATCCTGCCGAATTTTTCCCGTTTCTCTGATATTTTATGACTGTTAAATTTTTCCCAGGCTTGTATTCTGTCTTCTATGGCTCTGTCACATGTGACGTTCCACCATAGGTGTTTCCTTTTCCTCGATGGTTGCCCCAATTTTATCGGTTCCTTAATTTTTTCTGACAGCTCTGTTCAGTTGTTACTGTCAATTTTATTCATTTTTTCTGTTATTTCTTCCTTGTTTAATTGTACGTACTCTGGGTCTGTTCCGAAATTTCTGTGGGTTCTCTTGATTTGTCTACTGGGTGCAAATTTCGCTTTCATTTGAAGTAGGTAGTGATCGGATTCTAAAAATCTTATCCTTGTTCTTAGATTCGTAATTTCTCTGGTCTTTTTCATGGACATCACAGTGTGATTCATCTGAAATCCCTCTAGGTCGTTGCTGGGGAATTTACAAGTTTGTAGTTTCTTGTGTGGTTTCTGGAATTACGTAGACGTGATGTTGAGGTCGAAATTACTGCAGAAGTTTATCAGGTTCTTTCCTTTCTTGATTCTCCGCTTGTGGGCCATTATTTTCCTGTTATGTCTTTGAATTTTCTTTCCCTGCCTAATTGGACATTGTCTTCCAGTAACATTTTCACGTGCTTCATGGGGATTTTGTTGCTGTTTTCTTCCAGACGTTCCCAGAAATCTTCTATCAGCTTTGCGTTTTCCTTATTGGAGTTGTTTGTGGGGGCATGTGCATTGATTAGTGAACTGGCTTTGTTTCCAGGCCGTATCGTGAGTATTAATATTTTTTTCTGATTTTGAAGTGAAATCTATTACAGAGTCCAGTATCGATTTGTCTGCTACATATCGTGTTCCGAAGAGTTTGAGGTATCTCCCTGGAAAAGTTATGGCTGTCTTCCCCTTGTATATTCTGTAGCTTTCCGAGTCAAAGTGGTCCTCATCTGAAAATTGTGCTCCCTGTTTTGCCAGAATTTTGATATGGAATTTATCCACGTTGTTTGTCAGCTGTTTGAATTTACCTGGTTTCAGTTGTGTGTTCGTATTGTGTATTCCCATGTAAAATATTCTGTTAGCTCTGATTCCTCTCTTCATAACATGCCTGATACCCTGGAATCCGATGATCAGGTCTATTATCCAGTCTTACTGATTATTCCTGGGGTAGCGGATTCTTTCCCGTTGTTCTGCCATGATTATTAGTTTGTGTTGAGGTTTTGCTGGTGAAACCGCAAAGAATCTCACGTCTTTTCGGCTGGAGTTTTGAATTCCGGAAGATTCAGTCACAGCCGAGCTCACAGAGCCAACAGACGCTGACTAGAGTACCGATGGCTACCACACAGACTTCTCTGGATTTTGGGGTTTCACAAGTAACTCTAGGCAGGGGCCCTACCATCCGAAGATTTTTTTAATGAGGTTGTTACTCCTCCCCCGTCTCCTTCCTCACTACTTGCAAGATGAGGCCCCGGACTTAGGACCCGTAATGGAGGAGATTATATATATATAGTGCGTGTATGTGTGTCCCCATACGTCTATTACACTAACCTGCATACATTTTAAACGAATGGTACCATACTTTTTAAGATGTAACTTTATATATTGTATCTATATTTACATATTATATACATTAAAAATGTGTAGCATACGTCCTTTCGACCAGAGTATTTTGCAAAAAAAATTTGAAGAAAATCGGTCAACAACTTTTCAACATTTTGGGTAATACACTTTCCCTTCAGAAATTACATATACATACAGGAATACAACGTTGTGCCAATTTGAAAGCCTTCGGTGAAGAACTTTCGGAGATACACGATATTGAACTGTCGAAAATTTATATTTTTATTTATTTATACGTATAGACTAATAACCTGCACAGATAGCTGCACGTGTTAGCACGCCGCTCCCGGGATTCGGGGAGTTGCGCCGACCCCGGATCGAATCTGCCCGTCGGATTAACGACAAGCGTGGCGGCAGGAAGGCGCTCAGCCACCCCTTACATTAACCATGCCAAATCCAATCGCAAGCATGCCGGCTCCTTCGATTCGGGACGAAGGCACAAGGAAACGGGGGTTAAATATTAATGGAGTTCAATAATAAGAAAATTAGTGCCAAAACCAAAATTTTCAGGAACAGTGTTGTTTATCATATCTAAAATTTCAATGTGCATAATTTTCTCCCGTCTGCTGCGTTGTGACGTTCCTAAACTAGTAAATCATCAATACTAATTCGTCCACGGGACCAGCTTACTCTGTATGCGCTGCTGGTTCAACCTTTGTCTACGTATGATCACCATTTTAAACAACCGATAGAAACAGTCTGGAGAATATGAGTGTATCTTGAACTCAGAGTATTTTCCTCTATTAACAAGAACAGACAGCCATATGCACCGTAGTTCTACATACGTGCACGGCACTTATAATCAAAGGCCAGCATATTCGTTTGATCGGCTTATCTACTGGTCGTTTCTGAAGAATGACCACAGGTAGTCAGTCGCTTATTAAGAAATATCATCAGTAAATGATACGCTGTGACGAAAGAGATGCTGACGCTGTGTCTGGGCAAGTGTTCAGATACACAACGGAGATAAACTAGATGTACTGACAGCAACGTGGTACATGTGCCTTGCTAGACAATCACAGTGTAACAACGATTGATGACCTATTAGATCCACCTTGTCAATGTGATAAAAGTATAATTTAACGTACCGTGTCACCTAGTGCTCTCGATCAGGTGCGATTTATCTTGACGCCGTTTCGTTCAAGAAAATGCTGAAATTGTGAGATAGGAAAAAATACGGAACTTGGACTTTTAGTACATGTAACTTATAACGTCTGTTATAAACTCCAGTCTTAAGATTAACACATCATTAAGTGTGTGGAATGACTTTTAGCGGGTGAATGGCACACCCCAAAAGTTTCGAACTCTGGTTTCTCCTAACACATTTTAACTCTCAATTTTACTTTATCCTCTAAGAGAATTTCGTCTGTCGAGAAACAAATCAATGTAGACCGTTGTTCAGACAACACTTGAATCTGAATGGGTGAACTGGTTCGCCGGCCGGAGTGGCCGAGCGGTTCTAGCCGGTTCAGTCTGGAACCGCGCCACCGCTACGGTCGCAGGTTGGAATCTTGCCTCGGGTATGGATGTGTGTGATGTCCTTATGTTGGTCAGGTTTTAGTAGTTCTAAGTTCTAGGGGACTGAAGACCTCAGGGGTTAAGTCCCATAGTGCTCAGAGCCATTTGTACCATTTATGTGAACTGGTTCACGTGTAGAAACAGCACGCTCCTAGCTAGCCCCTCCAATACAATCACGTTTAGTGAAGGTGTACTCTGCGAATTTTTTCCCACGCATAAAATGGCGGTGTTCCTGTGTTCCTGCTGATCTTTCTGCACTGTCACGTTTAACCCAAGTACGCGCGTAGGGCTGTGATTTATGTGATTCTTAGCAATGAGACTGCTACCAGTTCTTCTCAAACACTGAGCTTGTACGTAATTTGCTACATTTGGGACCCTTCATCCGCTGTTATGTTTCTCGATAGCTGGCAACAGCCCTTGGTATGAACTCGTTGTTGCCCACGGGAGTCGACTTCGGCTCTAGCGTTGCCTTCCCACAAATACCTCACATTACATCTTTGGCTGGATGGCAGCTGGAAAGCCCAGTTTCTGCACGACCTCAGAGATGCTTTCAGAGCATCAAGCCACGCCCGCGATGAAACTAATGAGTATCACGCAACTTGGGCTGGGCTCTCACGTCGGCGGTCAATACGAGTGCTGACATGCCACTCAGTAGACACGGAGCACTAGAGTAACCATGGCCTGATCGAGACAACAATACGAAAATTTGAATCTAATTACTTTTAGACGAGAGTACACGGCTGGGAGAACAATGTAGCAAGCTGATAATCATTAATTCTCAAGCACAGAAGTTCGGTCATATTACAGTTATGGTGACAATATCATATTCAAATTCGGTTCACTGGCTGCATTTCAGATGGGCTGCCTACCCGAAAGTCCAAAAGAACAAACTATTGCCTTCTCCTCAAATTCTGATTTTGCTGTAAGCTACAGTAAAGCCTCAAATCAGCAGCCGTTATTGTTTCTACAAATAAAAATAAATATACACCGTAGTTCTACATACGTGCACGGCACTTATAATCAAAGGCTGGATGACTCATTATCATCCAGCCCAAACCTTAGGGACAGAAGCCTGAAATAGGATCTCATATTGCAGACTTCGTTTGAGAAGGGATTTTTTCGAAATTTCACCGCTAAGGTTGTGAAATAGAAGACGAGAAGTTTTTCGAAAATATGTCGCTATTAAGGCAATTTTGAAGCTACAACTATGAAAATTATTTGGTCTCTCGATCAGAAATAAATAAATAGAGCTTCAGCATTTTTGGAAATTGTCACTGAGTGGTGAAAGAGTGGCTGAAAGCTATTTTTTTAAAAAATAAATTGTTATTAAACTACTGCTAAAGCATTTTAAAGCTACGTCTGTGAAAACTGGTACTCGATTTCTACAGAAATGTTTGTTAGGGGATCAAAGCTTCTGTGGAAATATCACCACAAGAACTCAACCGGCAAGATTAACAAACGTCTCCGACTTGAGCTGCCAGAATAGCTTTTTAGTCAGAAGTACATTCGGAAAAGACCGTCCTTCTTTGACCGTAATTAGCCTGAAAAGTTTCGAACATATTTCAATTTCTGAACAATATAAAAATTCGATTAATGACAAACAATAAAAATTTGTCCATGCCACACAGTCTTTGTGAACGAAGCAGCGGGCGTTAAGCTAATTATCTCATAGTCATTAGAAGGAATAACTCTAATGACAAAAATTTTGCCGAATGGTGCTCACTTTCTGCTCGAGGCAGTGGCGCTAACTGACATAGCGTAACATACCGAAGTGCAATCAGTCCCATACAGGATACGTAACCTTACTTCGTTCACATTTCCGCAAGTCGTTTCTCTGATGTTACTGTCTCATGTCTCAGCATCGCGTATGCTTCGTCTTTCTGTGTTTCTTTTTAAGCGCACGAACTTTCTGTTGTTTTCCACCGAAGTTTCACATAAATGTCATATTGGTTTCACTCGAAAAGCAAATCTGCGGCGATGCACTTACCATATTGTAAACGGCAACCTGCTACTGGGATTTTCAAACCTTCCTTTACTTCTTTCCCACTAGTACCCTCTTACTACGTTAAGAAATTATGTGAATTATAAACCACGAAAAACTAATATTTTGTTTCAGCATGAATTCACTTATCGTGGCAAGATCAGTGTTATAAGGCGCTGTCTTACATCTAACCAGGCATTTCATATTTTAGAAGTAGATTCATTATGTCTCAAAAAAAGCGTTACAGTAGTCTTTTGTACGTGATCTAGTGATTATACATACTAGTGGCAGAATGACTAAAACCAGCAATAGCTACATCTGTATATAAAGAGCAGGATAACCTTTTTTTACAGTTCGTAAATATAGAGTGTGGGCCATAGCAAAAATGGACATGAGGCTAGAAACTGGTGGAAGAGAAATACAGGGACTCTGGATGCAGTGGAGAACAAGTAACGAGGAGAAAAGGAAAAATAGTTTAAAAAGTGAATGACTGATAAAGAAGATCATGTAGCGTATTTGGAAGTAGTAGTAGTGAACGTCTGCCCCACTGTTAGACAAAAACGACCATTAGGTGAAGTTTTAGTGGAGGGGGCATTATGATGAACATAAACGCAAATGTTTCACATTCAAGTTTGACTGGGTATTACAGGACACCTTGCTCCAAAGAGAGACAACAGTAATTTTAAGGAATTTGAAAATGATACTGTTGTATGGACGAGTACAATCAGGTTTACAAGCAAGATACTAGAGCATCGTGTGCTGCGGTTATGAGGAGTTAATACGTGGTACCAACAAATGAACGCGGTGTACATACAACGAAGTAGACGTAGTGTGTAATATCACAAAGTTCTTCCGGTCGCAACAATACGAATTGTGCGTACGAGGCACTGGTATGATCAGACGAAATGATGAAGACGTAATGCGTACCAACTGTTCACTGTTATTTCTAACCGTCTACTCCAGCCATGTTACATTTCATAGCAATAGTGGAGGTTTGGCAGAAGGAGTGGCTGCAAAAAGTTTGTTTCGCATACTGTGGAAATAACTTACGAAATTTTGGAGGGCACACAGACAGGATGAAGTCTTCGAGCACATGTCAACGTTGTTTTCTACCCAGTAGAGGCACACATCCACAGTTACATCCACACAATGAGGCACATTTACCGAGAGCGTTTCCATTTGTAAAGCCAAACTGATTCATTGATTTGTTAAAGATGTGTATTTTCAGCAAATTTGTAACTACGTTAATTTTCACGTGATCAATTAATTAGCTGAAGATTAACAACAGAGTGAAAAAGGGTCTATGGAACGACATGATACCCGATAAAGTAAAATCAGTAGTGAATCACAGCTACTTCATACAAATATTGAACTATGGTATCATTTGCTGTTAGACTCATCAGAAATGAAATTCCTTATATCCACCATCCAGGAGACGAAGATAGGTAAGTTATGGAAGAGGTGGTAAGGAAGAAAGCTGGAATCAAGACGCCCTTTTAGATAGAATGTAATGAACGTGGAACCTACAAGAACAGCCCAAATATATTCGGAAAGAAAACGTCCAGTAGATGTGGTCAAGGATGACCTCGCTGCCAGAGGAAGGAGAATGTATGATGATCTCCGTGACAAGTTGTACATGGACAAAAAGAACTGAAAGAAGCTCATGAACAGTAGGATGATGATGATGATGATGATGATTTAGGCAACAAGTGTCAATGACTGTAGTTGTGATGGTCTTCAAAATTTATTCCCATTGAATTATTAAGTTATTAGTTAGTAACAAAAAGTTCATTTAGAAATGTTTCGACCACCTGTAAAGACAAACCGTCATAACCAATCAACGACCGTGCTGTGATAATACTTATTGGTACGGATAACAAAAGCGTAAGATTGCTTATCAACGCATTTGTGTAAATAGAGGAAAAGATCTCATCTGAAGAGCGGAAAACATAAACACATCGAGGTGAAACGTACCTAGTAGTATAATAATAACCAACGTACACGATTAATCCATTTAGCACTGAATTGACGGGCCGTGACAAACACCTCATTTAGTATCAGATTCGTTGCGGTAATTTCATTCGAAATTACGTAATACTCAAATTCCCACTTCCCCTGGCATTATGAAATCACCGTTCGATAGAGAAAAGTACTTTTTGCTGTTAGTCAGATGCAAGAGCACTCGAAAAATACCACGTCGCCTGACAGCGCCATGTAAATGGTGCGTTACATTCTCACAAGGGAACCTCCCCATCGCACCCCCCTCAGATTTAGTTATAAGTTGGCACAGTGGATAGGCCTTGAAAAACTGAACACAGATCAATCGAGAAAACAAGAAGTTGTGTGGAACTATGAAAAAAATAAGCAAAATATACAAACTTAGTAGTCCATGTGGAAGATAGGCAACATCAAGGACTGTGGGAACGTAAGAGCGCCGTGGTCCCGTGGTCAGCGTGACCCGCTGAGGAACTAGAGGTCCTTGGTTCAAGTCTTCCCTCGAGTGAAAATTTTACTTTCTTTATTTTCGCGAAGTTATGATCTGTCCGTTCGTTCACTGACGTCTCTGTTCACTGTAATAAGTTTAGCGCCTGTGTTTTGCGAACGCCTCGCAAAACCGTGCGATTGTTATTGAAGGCCCGAGCTATATTTGCTGGATTCATATTGCCCACGGAATACATATCACGTATTTAATGCACTCTCGTCCAAAGTAGTGAACAGTAAACTGCCAACCAGGGAGCCTCGTTAGCAGGAATACTCTCTTCCGTGCGCTGTAGTCGACTGACGTGTGTTTCGATGTTTGTTGTAGGTGTGGCGTCCCCATACTACGGCGCAGTTACCTTGCATCGGACGGACGGACGGACGGACAGATAATGATTGTCTGAAAATAAAAAAATTAAACTTTTGAGTCGATGGACGACTTGAACCAAGGACTTCTCGTTCCGCAGCCGCTCACGCTAACCACGGGACCACGGCGCTCTTGAGCTCATATTCTCCTTGATGTTGCCTATGTTGCCCATTGACTACTCAGTTTGTATATTTTGCTTATTTTTTCATAGTTCCACACAACTTCTTCCTGTTTTCTCGATTGATCTGGATCCAGTTTTTCAAGGCCTATCCATTGTGCCAACTTATAACTAAATCTGAGGGGGGTGCGATGGGGAGGTTCCCTTGTCAGTGTGCATTGTTACTGGGTGATAAGAGTTCACAATCGTAGCTTGTAAAGCCTCGACTTGATATTTTTTCTTCCCTACGCTTGTCAGTGGAAGTCATCGAACCTATCTTAGTGTAATTCTAAATAATCTACCCATAGTTATCTCGCAGACTGGTTTCTCCAAGTCCCTAAAATTTGTTATGCGAGTAGTTGCAATATATTAGTAGCATCAGTGATGATAAAATGAAATATTTTGGGTTCGAAAAGATTGTCCGGTACTTATTATTTAGAATTTCCTTTGCTCTCCTATATTTCTTAATCCTCCTGAAAACGCTGCACTATAGGTTTTTTTCATGACGACATTGCACTATCTCCGTACATCCACTTCTCAGTACCACACGGGACTATAGCTCTCACTGTATCTTTATGAAGTAGCTGAATTTTGTGTGTCTCCTGTCTATTTGCAGTCGATTTCGATATTACATTACACTATTTTCAGTCTTGTCTATGATACCAGATGATCATGGGTATATCATCGTCACAAAAAATCGATATCTGCTTTACCGAACCTTCTCTCCTGCTTGAGGTTGAACAGCGCCAGCACATCAACAGGACTGTCCCATGATCTATAGGTAGACGAATGTGCAGAGGTCAAATAATTTCGTCGTGATGACAAATCCACAGTGTTGTGGTTTCAGGAGGAATGAACTGCGGAAGTTAGGTGGCCAATGGAAATAAATCACCGGAAACAGTAGTAACTGGAAAGTACCTAGGAGTGACCTGAAGCGAAATGATTACATGTAGCTATTTAAATTATAATTATTTAGATAAAAAAGCTTTCTAATGTAACACGTTTTTAAAATGAACTAAAAGGTATAAAATAATTTCTCCTAGCCCCATACAGGTTACTAATGCTATATAGGTAGTGTTGAAAATCTGTGCTTGTGAATTTCTAAGAGCTACGACAATAAATCGAAAAACTTGGGGCGCATGCAGTAGATAACTAATGCATGGATAGTTCATCTAAGTGAATGCTACGAATGATACGAACTATTGTAAGACGTTTCTCAAAGACAGCTACTGTCGATGCTTCTTACTATTATACACTCCTGGAAATGGAAAAAAGAACACATTGACACCGGTGTGTCAGACCCACCATACTTGCTCCGGACACTGCGAGAGGACTGTACAAGCAATGATCACACGCACGGCACAGCGGACACACCAGGAACCGCGGTGTTGGCCGTCGAATGGCGCTAGCTGCGCAGCATTTGTGCACCGCCGCCGTCAGTGTCAGCCAGTTTGCCGTGGCATACGGAGCTCCATCGCAGTCTTTAACACTGGTAGCATGCCGCGACAGCGTGGACGTGAACCGTATGTGCAGTTGACGGACTTTGAGCGAGGGCGTATAGTGGGCATGCGGGAGGCCGGGTGGACGTACCGCCGAATTGCTCAACACGTGGGGCGTGAGGTCTCCACAGTACATCGATGTTGTCGCCAGTGGTCGGCGGAAGGTGCACGTGCCCGTCGACCTGGGACCGGACCGCAGCGACGCACGGATGCACGCCAAGACCGTAGGATCCTACGCAGTGCCGTAGGGGACCGCACCGCCACTTCCCAGCAAATTAGGGACACTGTTGCTTCTGGGGTATCGGCGAGGACCATTCGCAACCGTCTCCATGAAGCTGGGCTACGGTCCCGCACACCGTTAGGCCGTCTTCCGCTCACGCCCCAACATCGTGCAGCCCGCCTCCAGTGGTGTCGCGACAGGCGTGAATGGAGGGACGAATGGAGACGTGTCGTCTTCAGCGATGAGAGTCGCTTCTGCCTTGGTGCCAATGATGGTCGTATGCGTGTTTGGCGCCGTGCAGGTGAGCGCCACAATCAGGACTGCATACGACCGAGGCACACAGGGCCAACACCCGGCATCATGGTGTGGGGAGCGATCTCCTACACTGGCCGTACACCACTGGTGATCGTCGAGGGGACACTGAATAGTGCACGGTACATCCAAACCGTCATCGAACCCATCGTTCTACCATTCCTAGACCGGCAAGGGAACTTGCTGTTCCAACAGGACAATGCACGTCCGCATGTATCCCGTGCCACCCAACGTGCTCTAGAAGGTGTAAGTCAACTACCCTGGCCAGCAAGATCTCCGGATCTGTCCCCCATTGAGCATGTTTGGGACTGGATGAAGCGTCGTCTCACGCGGTCTGCACGTCCAGCACGAACGCTGGTCCAACTGAGGCGCCAGGTGGAAATGGCATGGCAAGCCGTTCCACAGGACTACATCCAGCATCTCTAAGATCGTCTCCATGGGAGAATAGCAGCCTGCATTGCTGCGAAAGGTGGATATACACTGTACTAGTGCCGACATTGTGCATGCTCTGTTGCCTGTGTCTATGTGCCTGTGGTTCTGTCAGTGTGATCATGTGATGTATCTGACCCCAGGAATGTGTCAATAAAGTTTCCCCTTCCTGGGACAATGAATTCACGGTGTTCTTATTTCAATTTCCAGGAGTGTATATTGCTTGCTCCCCACGTTTTTCTTTTCAAGCCTCACAAGTATTTGCAGCTACGTATTAAAAATTCACAAGCAAAAATTTTCAGGACTGTATATATGGCGTTGGGAATCTGTACGCTGCGAGGAGAAATAATTTTATACATTTTAGTTCGATTTAAAAACGTGTAAAATTAAAAAGTTCATTTATTCAAATACTTTCTGGTTCTTGGTCTTTTGCGTGCTTGCGTGCGTGGGTGCGCGCGCGCGCGCGCGCGTGTGTGTGTGTGTGTGTGTGTGTGTGTGTGTGTGTGTGTGTGTTTTTATCTAATTTTCCGATCGATTTCACATATTTTGATGGAATTGCAACAGAGACATGAGGCAAAATTTCAGATTCATTTATTACTGTTCACCTGAACCGATCAATATATTGCTTCCTCCTGCGTATACCTTGCGAAAAGACCGTGAAGGTAAAAGTTAGAAAAAAATAAACTCACGCAGAGGCTTACCGGCAGTCGTTCTTACAACAAAACATTCGCTACTGGGATAGCTTAAAGGGGAAACAGCAGTGTGCAAAAAGTACCCTCCACCACACAACAGACAAGAAAGAGAGTTAACATTGCATTATCATCCTGTTCTGGGCCATGCTCAAACTTTCTAGTTGTCGAGAGATCAGTTTGAAATCAATTGCAAAACTTTTACCGAACAGATAGATAAGAAAGCGCTCTAATAAAAACGTGTCAAAAACTAGTTACATGGAAAGCAGCCGCTATACCGGGATTCGGTAGAAGAAACTTCTAGTAATTTTAATACGTCCAGGAAGAAAATGGGTTACAAAACACTAATCCCCAATTTTTCTTAGTATTTCTAGTCAATTTTGGACCTTGTTAAGTAGGATTAATGCAGGAGAGAGAGAGAGAGAGAGAGAGAGAGAGAGAGAGAGAAGATTCAACGACACATTTTGGTACGGGATCATCAGCTAAGCACGAGAGTGTTACGGATATGTTCGATAAACTCCAGCGACAGACGCTACAAGAGAGACATTTTGCATCAAGGAGAGGTTTACTGCTCACATTCCGAGAACATACATTCTAAGAAGAGTCGAGAAACGTATTGCTTCCTCGCACACACGTCTCGCGAAACGAACGACGTGAAAAGAAAGAAATTAAAGTTTATATGGAAGGCTTAACGACAATTGCTCCTCCCAAGCTCCATTTACCAATGGAACAGTGAAGGGTGTCACAAGTACCCTCCGCCACACGCACAGTAGGATGGCTTGGGAAGTATAGATGTCTACGTAGTCGATGTAGATGGCACTCGCCCAAGTCTGTTGTCTAAGTTAAGGATGAAGTCTTTTGTGGAGCAGCTTGCGTATCTGCATGTCAACAGATCACATCCTGAACTTCGCTCTGTCATGATCGCTAGCAATGGTTGACTGAGTTCATTTTCCAGTGAAATTTTGCATCCGACAGCAAAAAAGCGAAGTCGTCATTTCGAATGAATGAGAATGGACTTTCTGTGGGAGCCGAAACTTCTGATTAGAGTGCAGTTTCCCAGTGAGACTTAAATGACGACCTACGCCTTATTCCTAAGACGCAATTCAAAATGGTTCAAATGGCTCTGAGCAC
Source organism: Schistocerca nitens (assembly GCF_023898315.1). Lineage (NCBI taxonomy): Eukaryota > Metazoa > Arthropoda > Insecta > Orthoptera > Acrididae > Schistocerca > Schistocerca nitens. Next base: position 562,153,151 of record NC_064614.1, on the reverse strand, counting down.
TATGGGACTTAACTTCTGAGGTCATCAGTTCCCTAGAACTACTTAAACCTAACTAACCTAAGGACATCACACACATCCATTTCCGAGGCAGGATTCGAACCTGCGACCGTAGCAGCAGCGTGGTGCCGGACCGAAGGGCCTAGAACCGCTCGGCTACAGCAGCCGGCTGTTCCTTGTACTGTTGTTGACTCATTTGGATTGGAGTAAATAGTAGGTAGGACGGGAGAAACCGATACCTCCTGGAGATTTATAATTTCTTTGTCCTGGAGTAGGACGTTGCAATTTGGTAGCAACACGGGCACTGACCTTGCAACAAAACGCTGTTTCACCAGAAGGGCTTTAATCAGGTTGACATCGAGCGCAGAAGTCTACATTCTTGTACCTTCGATGATAAACTGACAACTTAATGAATACTGGACACTGAACTATTCAGAGCTTCATATTCGACAGATTCGATATGATATCGCATGCAGAGTGGTTTTGGCTTTTAGCCTTTTCCCTCCGTTGCAAAATATCCTGAGCCGCCTAGAAGTTTTGTTCCAGAGTTTAATCTACACAAAAATTCTCATTACTGGCAATATTTTAGAGCTAGCCTGTAGCTTCTTTCAATGGCTCCTAACTGTGATTTAACAAGAGAGCACTCTTCTCATTTTCAGAAAGGTAAGAGACTAAAAGTCTTTTAGATGCTACACAACCAGCAGACGCTTTCGATGGCGGGTAGCTCATTCTGTTCCTCAACACCTTAAAGAAACTTATAATACGCGAAGTCGCTTACGTCGCTAAGAGACGTTGGCTTATCAATCGCATTCAGCGATCAAGTAATTTTTCAATTGTTTCGTACATAACTGGGTCGACAGCTATCAAATAATGGTTATGTGAAGACATCTCTCCGCAGAGGCTATAACGTCATGTAATACTTTCTTTTGCTATTTGAGTAATTTCTGAAATTCATGATCATTATTAGGCATGACGATTTATAGATAAATGCTTGATAATTACCATGAGGTTGAAACTGGCCAATAGTAAATAAAAGTATTACATAAAATTACAGCCTTCGCGGAAACACGTCTTCATTTAATTACCAATTCTTATGAGGATTATGAAGGGCAAACTCGTTTGCTGAAAGAGTATCTAGACTCTGCTAGCCTGATCGACAAATAATTGATAGCTTAAGACAATGACAAATGTGGTACATGTAGGGAGCGTTAGCACAGTTGGTATCATGGTCGCGTATGACTCTCGTCGTTTTTACATCCTAAAACAAAACAAAACAAACAGTTCGTATCTATCACATATCACGAAAAATTAAATTAAAAGAAACAAATTGAAACAGGGTGAGTGATGTACATGTTGTGAAAGGTGCCTGTCGAAAGTTACAGCTTTAGTTTTAGATTTTTAGTTCTTGAAACTTTACACTCATGAGGCTGAGGCAGATACCGGGTAGTTACCCTGATTTAGATGTTCAGCGTAAGTACTGAAGCGTTTCTTCAATAGCAGCTAGACAGACTCCTTCCAGTCATTACCCAACTGATGAACTTTTAGCCTCTTTGGACTTCGTTGCAGAAGGGACGTTGAACTTAAGAAACATGTTTATGATATTCTTTCAGATGTGGAAGAGTGCAAAACTGACGTGAGGAAATTATGAACAACTAAAAGCCCACAGTTAATCATGAAGTCGCCGATCCAAAAATTTAATTACTTTTATGAACTTATGGAACATAAACTATACCGATCCTTCCTGATGTTTTCCATTTAAGTAGATGTAAAATCGTTCTGCTGGCTCCACGCCGATTACACCGCGGGATTTTGCTACGTACTAAAGACAGTATTCAGAAATTCTTAGTCGGGGAGGACTAGCCTTCTAATACGATCCTGGACGATTGAGTGACCAATCAAACACATGTCCGAAAGAACGGGCACCAAATACATACCTTTTTTCTGGTCTGGGGAAGCCAAATGGAAAGAAATCACTTGGAAAAACGTAAGTAAACTGTTTATTATATCGAAAGTGATTACCTTAATTGTCAATTCATTTACCCCAGTGTGAGACAAGAGTGTCAATGCCTCCACGGAAAAATGTTTTCGGTTGTCTTCGGAACCATGATCGTACGCAGGCGTGCACCACTTCGCCCGAAGCATAACGACGCCCACGAATGTCTTTCTTTAGGGCTGCAAAAATATGGAAATCGCATGGGCGGCAGATCGGGACAGTGTGGAAGATGTGTAAAGGTTTCCCAGTGAAACTTCTGCAACTTAGTCGAAACATCTGGGCAGCATGTGGACGGGCATTATCCTGCAACAGAATGATGCCGTCTTGAGCGTTTGGAGTTCACGGCGCGCTTAAATTAACGGACAGCCGTACGTGACTCTTCCAAAAATTGAAGCGTGCCATCTAGTCCAAACGCCCAAGAATGTTCATGGACGGTATTCTGTTGCAGAATAATGAATGCCCTTCCACACGTTGCCAAGGTTGTTTCGACTTCGCCGCAGCAGTTCCGCCGGGAATTCCTTAGGCATTCTTCACACATCTCCGGTGTCTCCCCATGCAATTTCCGTATTCTTGAAGCCCTGAAGAAAGACATTCGTGGGCGTCGATTTGCTTCGGGGCGAAGTAGCGCACTCCTGCGTACGATCATGGTTCCGAAGATACCCGAAAACGTTTTTCCATGGGGGCACAGACCGCCTTGTCTCACAGTGGGACAAATGTATTAACAATTAGGGAAATTAATTTTGATGATAAACAGGTTAGTTACTTTTTCTCCATCTGTCTCGTGCCCCTTATACATACACAAAGAACGCTATTACCATCTTATCGAAGCTAATCTGGATAATCAGATGCAGCTGAAGAGCTCTCTGGACCTTGGATTTGCAATCCCATCAGCAAGTGCTATCAGAACGTGGCGCTGGGTGAGGCCAGCTACTGCGACGTAGAGCAGCAGCTCATGGTGCGTCGGAGAAAGACTGGCGCACGGGCAGCGTCTGGAGACACTCGCTCTCCTCCTGCCCTCAACTCTAGACACCGATACGTCTCAGCCCTCATATAAAAATCTAAGGAAATGAAAATTCCGCTGTTACGTACCAGAAACGGAATGTAGCTGCAAAAGTTATCTGACTGTGAGATTAATAATAGAAATAAAAGTACATGGAGGAAAAACACTTCTGTCGGAAGATAATGCAGGGTATTTCAATAATATTCACCCTGTTACACAAGAACATACCTTCTATATGAATGAATGAAGACAGAAGTGGTGTCAGTTTAACTGGAAGTTTACCTTGGCGTTACTTTCAAGTTGCCGGTTCAGTAGTTTCCCTGATGGAGCTAATCTCCCCAGCTAGTTCGCTCGCACAGTCAGTCACAGGATTTATGTACCCGGATATTTTGGCGATCTTTCTCCACAATTGCGAGAAAATGTCGAAATTTTCATTTTTCAACAGAACATTCCTTAACAATGATCTGCCACAGCCTTGGATCGGCCGTAAGTGAAGTAGAGATTACAGATCTCGCACTGCACCATTGGCCTCCAAGATAGCTTGATCCACCAGTACGCGTTTGGTGAGTTGGTTTTTTTTTTTTTTTTTTGGGGGGGGGGGGCGGAGGTATTTGTAGAAGATTCAATGTGCCTTCCCTTCCACAAACGTAGAGTGAAATTCGACACCGCGCTGCAAGAACATCAGACGTGCTCGCTAAAATCTGACACGACTTTGATTATTGCCTGAATGTTTGGCGTCATTGGCCGGGAGGCCCGTTACCGGGCAGGTCCGGCCGCCATGGTGCAGGTCTTATTACATTCGACGCCACATTGGGCGATCTGCGCCCCGGATAGGGATGAAATGATGATGAAGACAACACCCAGTCCTTGAGCGGAGAAAATCCCCGACCCAGCCGGGAATCGAACCCGAGCCCGTAGAACGGCAATCTGTCACGCTGACCAATCAGCTATCGGGGCGGACGTGTGTGTGATGAATGACCCACTGATCATATGTGAAAAGTAAATGAAAACTTCGATCCTAAACGTAACTGTAAAAGTTACCCGTTTGTTGTTTGTGCCGGCGTGTAACAGATATATCCTTGTAAAACTGGACGGTTCTTTTGAAAATAAAAACCCTGAGAGGTGGCATGAGCCCCCTCTCATATTTCTATCTTACGATTCTCCTCTCTAGTTGCATGCGATGGAGGGTTGCTTTTCCTTAACACGCGTACTTCCCACGCAGCGTCTCTCGTCACCCGGGTGGGCCGGTGACAGGCGGGCTCTGTGGAACTGGAGAGAGTTAAGCCGACGTGTGTGAGGCAGTCGAGTGAATGCTTTTCAGACGCCGACATTGTCAAGAGACACGCCCGCTGGGGTGTGAAGTAGCGGCTGGGCTAGAGGTTCCGTTACTTCAGAGAAACTTTGCGAAAACACTTTCTGGCGGGCTACCAGCGAGGCGTGGGAATGACTTGTGTACCCACGCAGTTGTGGCGGGAAAATTCCCGCACTTTCTGCAAAATCAGCACAGAAATTGGCGCCAAGAATCTCCATTGGTGGAATGGTAGTGCTCCGGCAATGGAGTGGAATTTCCGCCGGTTTTCGAGTTGCTGATTGGAACGTAACCACGGCCACTGTCGTGGGGGCGGGAATGTTCGGTGTTCGGCCTGTACGGGTGCTCTGGGTAGTCGGCAGTCGCCTTTCGGTCGAGGACGTCGGAGCAACCAGCCCTCGCCTGCGGTACGCCAGATCGTGTTCTGGGAGATAAGAAGACTGTTGGTAATGTACGTCCGCAGCACCGGCAGATAGGGATTTTCCTAGGTGATAATCAGAGCTCAGCAGAGCGCGCCTGTTCATCCTTTTCTAACTTTGTTCAGTTTCGAGTAGCAGCAATTACTATTGGGTTAGCTGTGTGTCTCTCTTGAGATTTGAGTGGAAAGGAATTGGCTCCACATACCACTTCGTCTTAAACCTCACGATCTAAGTTAGGGACAACTTCACCTTTACTGTGTTTGTATGAATCTCCAATTTTAGCCAATTTGATGTTTTATATTTCCTGTGTCTCTTTTACTATTCTGCGTTTAATCTTAATAAATCATATTGTTATTTTGGACAGAACTTTCTTTCTGTTAATCAATAGAGCAACCCTATCATTCCTCACTATGCTAATGAAACCTTTGTTTATTTAACTTATTTATCAAATTAAATTATTGCAGGTGCCAAACTCTCTTCTACTCCACTAGCAGGGTTGATTAGAGTCAGTTCGCGTATTTGTTTTATCCTTGTGCAACAGCAAAAGTCGGAGTTAGAATAGGGGGGGCTTAGAGCATGATTTACACATGTGGATTCTAGTAGAATTTAGTGATAAATACACTACTAGCCCCGGCACCTCGCATAATATGGCGACCCTGCCAGGATCTTTCCTGTGAATCTCTGATAAACAAACAGGATTCTTAGTAGGAACATTCAATTTTTTTTCTCTCTATTTTTTTTAATGATTAATACCCAAGTTTTTTTTTGGTAGTTCCGCGTTTAGTTTTAAGTAGCGGCGCATGACTACAGTTTTTGTTTTCAGTGTATATATTTTTTGTTCATTGTTTTTTTTGTGTTTCGCTGATGTGGTGTCTGTACCGCATCACACTTTGTCGGATTTGTGTGCGGTTTCTGTACCACATCAAATTGTGTTTGTGATTACAGCGTTGGAACAGCGTTGTTGAAATTTTATGTTTATGTGTAAAAAATATATGGAGTAGATTAATTTTATTGTGCATTTTAGATGAATTTGTTTTTATGAATGATAACGAGAAGTAAGGCACGACTATTATCGGGCGAAGCTAAAACAAAAGAGGATAGCATAATGGATAAGGGGCAGTTTACTGACGGGAATAGGTTCGGAGATGAGATGGGCACATTTTTAGCAGGACAGGACGCCAGGGGCATTGATGAGGAAGGTGATTTGGACGCGATCTCAGAGCAGCGTTGCGGCCGTGATTATGATAGTGAAGTAGAGGATGAAACAGAGACAGGCACACAGGTCGAGACGGTAGCAGAAGTTTATAGTCAAACGAACGAGTGCAGACAGAGGCCAGCTCGGTCACGTCAGAGCTCTAGCGCCCAGGTGTCCAGAGTTACATCGCCCATGTTTGAAGAGGATCAAGAAGATGACGTAAACCCAATACTGAGCTTCCTACGATCAATGAAAGAAGAAGCTGACGAACAGCGTAAGAAGCAAGAAGAAGCTGACGAACAGCGTAAGAAGGACACGGAGGCAATAATTTCGCATATAGGGGAAATTCGTGGGGAATTATTAACAATAAAGAAAGAATGTGGAGAAGCAAAACAAATGTCAACGGTAGCACAAAAAGTAGCAGGCCTTGCCAAAACTGCAGCAACAGGGGCAATGAAAGTCGCGGAAGCAACTTCTAAACTCGCAGGGCGCTTGCGACGTACAACACAATCCCACTCAAAATCCCTAGCATTCTTAAAAACTCAAGGTAATATCGCGGTTGCGAACTCCACGAAACGAATGGAAGAAGTAGAGAGTCGGATAGCAAAACTAGAGCAAAACGGGCACACGAGCACTGCGCGTTCGGATACCCATGATGGAGTACACAGAATTGTGTCTCCGAGGAAAAGCCCGCCGTGCTCTAGCCCAGTGACAGAGTGCGGAACTAACAATGCACACGCAGAAACAGCAAGTAATAGCTCCAATAATTATAGCCCACTTAGGAGAGTGAATTCTGAGTGCCACTTCCACTGTGATACAGAGGTTGCACATCACAGTTATCAGCAAGATAGAACAGGACACTCAGCAGACGTGCAAGTATCGGAAACGAGTGACAACACCAGTGCGAGGATCAGACAGGATTTTGATCACAATCACTTCCTGTCGATACTGAAATTCCAGAAGTTCAAAGAAAATGGAGGGTCGATGCATCCGAAGAGCTGGGTGATGCAGTTTACAAATTCATTACCGGCATCATGGCCAACCCAGGCAAAATTAGAATTCATGTGTGGACACATCGAAGGCCAAGCCGCGGAAAAGATGCGGGGTGTGGCAGTGACGTGTCGGACTTATCAGGAATTTGTTGGTGCATTCCTGCGGACCTACTGGTCAAAGGAAACGCAAGATAGGATTAAAGAGGAAATAATATTTTGTCCTGAACTGGAAGTGTCCGGGCATAGGAGCGCAACCAAATTTCTTGATGATTTACTCAAGAAGAATCAATTTTTAGATAGTCCATATAGTAACGGAGAAATCATTAAATTTTGCTTTTCCAAATTGCCAGTTAGGTACCAACAGACACTTGTCGGCAAGTGTGGAGCTGACATAGAAGCATTCAAGATTCTATTGCGCGAACTCGAAGTAGTCTTTGATAAACAAGACGCAAAGGACAGGAAGAAGGGGCAAAGTAACAAATACCACCGGCCAGGAACAGAAGACGACAGCAGATTGCATAATCGCACTGGTCAGTTAGGAAACCAGGGTTACGGAAGTCAAGGTTACGCTATTCAAGGTTATGGAAACCAAAGACACGGAAACCAGAACGTCAGGGAGCAGGGTCAATCTAGACAAGGAATCTGGGATAGAAGGAATAACGAACGGCAAAGCGACCGTAATTGGAGAGAGCGAAACCAAGGACAACGGTGGAACCAGGAGATTGAAACCAGACCCGCAAATCCTAATGCACGTCAGAGGAGGGGGAGCCTAACTAGGGATTGACGCCAGACTAGTGCGAACACAGGCCGCCGGAATTTCGCACGTAATCTCGGACCTGGCCAACTACGGATGATACATTACGAAGATTTATCAGAAATCCTGCTCGAGGAACATAAAGCAACTCCTCGACATGATCGGCAGCCTCTTATCACAGTAGCAATAGCTGAAAAGAGTCTGAATGCGATAATAGATAGTGGAAGCTACATAACAGCAATATCTGAGGCAGCATACAAGAGGTGCTCTCAGGAGATGGACTGGCCTGTCCTATCGGTTAAGAAAACCAAAATAAAAGGGGCATTAGCGGGTAAATGTACGGAGGTCACCCAACAAACAAGACTGGAATTCTCCTGCCAAGGACACAAAATAGAGTCTAACTTCTGGATCGTGCCAAATCTGGCGATCGACATGATAATAGGAACGGACTTCCTAAATGAACATGAAGCGATAGTTGATCTAGGACGAGGTGAAGTGGTTTTGAGGAAAGGGAATCCCGTCCACATTAAGTTCGACGATCAGCTGATCCCAGCTCAACTACCGTCTAACTGTGTTCGGATAAACTATGCGTGTCTGAAAGACAGAAAGGAAGAACAGGACGACGTTGCGGATAGGGGAGAGGACACGGATGAGAATGAAGTCGGAATAATGGGAGAAATAAAGGAGAAAATAGGAGAAAAAGTGGAAGCAATAAAGAATATAAGGGGCGAACACCGCAAAGAACTTCATAAATTACTAGTAGAACATGCGGAGGTCTTCCTTCCCAAGACAGGATCAATAAAGAACTTCCAATATGAATTTCGTGTACGTCCGCACAACCAGTTTCGTGTGCCACCCTATCCAATCCCCTTGGCATATCGACAGAAAGTAGCAGCTGAAATTACGCGAATGCTGAGTGAAGGAATAATAGAACCTACGGCTTCAGCCTATAATAACCCGTTAAGAGTAGTCGAGAAGGCAGATGGTAGTATTCGTTTAGTCTTGGACTCGCGACAAATTAATACCATAATAGAACCCGAAACAGACAGACCGGAACGATTAGAGGAACTCTTACAAAACTTCCATGGAATATCAATCTTCTCATCAGTTGATCTAAAATCGAGTTTCTGGCAGATCGAGCTCCATCCAAATTGCAGACAGTACACAGCCTTTTTAGCATTTGGAAGATGTTACCGGTTTCGTCGTCTACCATTTGGTTTGAACGTTTCATCTGCCGCATTCATTCGGGGGCTGGACGGCATACTAAGCGATAATTTGAAACGTCATGTCACCAGCTATGTGGACGATTTGCTGATCGCGGAGAAATCTTGGGGAGAGCACAATGCGGTCCTCGGTGAACTCCTAGCGACATTCAAGGAATACGGTGTGACTATCAATATCGAAAAATCGAATTTTGGGACGTCCTCTGTGAAATTTCTAGGACATATCATCACGGGTGAGGGCATTGCGCCAAATCCCGAAAAGATCGAAGCGATTGAAAAGTTTCCCATTCCTACGACAAAGAAGCAGTTAAGGGGGTTCTTGGGGATCATAAATTTTTACAACCGCTTTATACATGTCAAAACTCAGAGCAGTCCTCGGTTGCATCAACTTACAGGAAAGAAGATTCCTTGGGAATGGGATGAGGCGGCCGAATCCGAATGGAAAACATTAAAATTCGCATTATTACAAGCACCCATCCTATCACACCCTAATTTAGCTGAAGAGCTTTGCATAGTAACGGACAGTTCATACTCCGGTCTGGGTGTCATGGTGTTCCAAGACTATGTACATGAAGGAAACAGGGTGTGGAAGACAATTGCGTTTGCTAGCAGAGTACTAGCCAAGAGTGAGAGGAATTACTCAGTAACCGAGTTAGAGGCGCTGGCTATTGTATGGGCGTTTGAAAAATTCAGATACCTTCTGTTTGGTCGCCAGACGAAAGTCTACACAGACCACAAGGCACTCGAGTTCTTGATGACTGCAAAGCTTAATCACAGGCGGCTCATTAGGTGGGCATCATATCTACAGCAGTACAACTTTTCGATAGAATATATCCCCGGCAGTCAGAACATTATTGCAGACGCCTTATCACGGTCACCGATCGGATTTGAGCACAACATGGAAGAAGATCTAGAGGAAAATCACTACTGCCTTTACTATATGCAGAAAGTAGCCTTTGAGAATTTTATTACCTGTAGTATGCAGGACATCAAGAAGGAGCAAGACAAGGACCCTGCCCTAGTGTTATTGAAGCAGAAATGGATAGACAGAAGACACGCCACCATCAGGCAGTTCTACCTCTTGCGTAAAGGCATAATTTTCCACCGAAATTATACCAATGACACTGAATGGGGGGTATGCATCCCTGAACACCTAATAAACAAGGTTATATGGCATACTCACCTTAGCTATGGACACTTCGGACCACGCAAGTGCAATCTCAAGCTAAGGACCATGTGTTACTTTCGAAACATGGAGCGTCGAATTCGGAGGGTACTGTCGGTGTGTAAAGACTGCCAAAAGGCGAAGCACACCACTGTGAGCATGCAGGCACCATTGTACCCAATCGTACCGACCAAATTAAGACAATTAGCAGCAACAGATTTGATGGGACCTTTGCCAAGAACAAGAAGAGGATATACTTACGTATTAGTGTTTGTTGAACTAACGTCCAAATACGTTACCTTTACGCCACTGAAGAGGGCGACAGGACGAACTGTATCACGAGCCCTCATCCGGGATTTCCTACCACAGGTTGGTCATGTGAGTAGAATCATTTCTGATAACGGGCCACAGTTTAAGTCAAAAACATGGAAGGAGACGTTGCGTCGATGTAAAATTGATCCCATTTTTATATCTTCACACCATCCGAGCTCGAATGCTGCAGAACGGGTTATTAAAGAACTCGGAAACTTGTGCCGGTTGTACTGTAACAAACAGCACACGACATGGGACGTTTTCCTTAAAGACTTCCAGGAGGTGATCAATGAGGCACCCCATGGGATAACAAAATTGGCACCCATTACAGTACTAAAAAACTGGATTCCTAAGGACTTGATAACCAAGGTCGTAAACTTCCCACCAAGGGCGCGAACGCAGCACCAAGCCATAGTGGATTTGGCTCTCAAGAGGATACGGGCTGCAGCAGAGGTCAGGAAGAGACGTGCCGACAGGGGAGCTCGTCTACGACACTTCCAAGTTGGACAAAAGGTGCTCGTTAAGTCTTTCCGACTTTCGAACAAACAAAAAATGAAATGCCAAAAATTCTATTCTGTTTACAACGGCCCGTACCGTATAAGGAGAGCAGCTCACCACAATGCTTATGAATTGGAGACGCTGAAAGGAAAGAAGTCCATAGGACTCCACCACATATCTCACATAAAGGAGTTCGTAGAATAGTAGTAGTGTAAGAAATGTACATAGTAGAATAGGCAAATATATGAACCTTTGTTAGGGGAACAATAATCGTTACATTAATAGATTAAGATTGCTAAAGTATTAACACGCTGCGTTGTCTTGCATAAGAATTTACTGCTGCTATCCTCTTTTTGTTTATGTTTGCGATCTCCAATGTCGATGGAGTAGGAGACACTACCTTTTCATGAGCAATGTTTTTGTCCTTTCCTATCTGGTGTCCATGTTAAGGGATAAGGATGAGTGATGAGACGTCGCACAAACGGGCGCATACAAGAACGTGCTCTTAGAAGCGTTCTGAGAGGTCGTGATACGCTCCATAGCGGCCACAACCAGTTCGTGAGACGTTCATACCAATGCTTGCAGGCACGCGTCAGTGCACTGCACGATTGTGGTATATTGCGCGATTTCGAGGGTGAATATGGGCAGTATAGTTTTTGCAGAGCTGCGCCGGTATCGTTGTCTTGCAAGTCGGGGTGAACCTGTGAGCATTTGACTCTAATGGTGCCCTAGACGAGAGAAATGAGGGCATAAAAGCCTACCATGCTAATGTGCTGGTTGGGGATTTAGCGTGCTGCTCGTTTTTGTCACAGATGAATCACCAAGGAATTGTACTTGGATATTCGTGACATACTGTGTAGCTGGCGTGTGTTGGGTGTCTGAATCCTCAACAGGAACCAGTCCTGGCTTGGTCATATTACATTGCTTCTGGAAAGGTGTGCTTTGATCGCGAAAACCGCATCACATAGAGAAGGAAGTTGCAACTATAAATTTATTGTCGTGTATAGCCATGGCTAACCCAGTCTCTGGAGTTTCAGTGAGGCGTAATGAAAACTCGGAGGTCATGTCGTACGGCGCGCACATCACTGTCGTCAATAGCGGCGAGCAGCAAGACACCTCAGCGTAACAGGAACTATGTAAGGGTATTGTATAAGGTAAATAAAAAAAAATAAATAAATAAATAAATAAAATAAAATAAATAAATAAATAAATAAAAGGGAAAGTACGATACTAGGATAAGTTAAACTGTAGGATTTAACAATAACTAGATTAATATTGTGGGGGTTTTCTACCACAAGTGTGGCGCGCGCCTGTTGAGTTGCTATTTTTCAGGTCACCAAACCACAGACCCGAGATGGAGGGACGACGGGCGAGCGAAAGTAGCGTAGTTGCATGTTCTTTATAGCACAGTAAAACTTAGACCTGCATAACAACATAATTTAATTAAAAGACGTAGAATGTAGATCGTTGGGATATGGTAGTTAATTCTTGAAGCATGTCTACTGTCGATCTATATAATTAATAGTAATATTAGTGCGGGCCCGCACATTTAGTTGTTCATCCATTACAAAGCATCAGTTATCACACACCATGTACATACTGAGATCGGTCTCTACACATATATCAAAATAAATTATTTCCATGTCTAGATTAGATGTTATAATGATTGCCATAGATTAATAACTATAAAAGTAAAATAAGAGTGTCTGAAATGACAGACCATCAATGTTTCATTATGTAAATTTATTATAACATAGAAGGTCATGGGAAAAAGTTAGGCATAAGACTTTTGTAAGAATTGTACAGATGACGAGGAACGTGGCAATGCAGAGGCCAGCCAGCGCAAAAACAAGAGGTCTTCGGCTACCTGCTAGAGGGCGAGCGTCCCGTCCTACACGCTGACAGTCACCCGGCTGCCTACCTGAGGGATTACACGGGACCCTCGCCCCGCCACAAGCGAAAGTGGGGCTGGCCGTTGACCCTGACACGCGACAGCCTGCTAGCTCTCCGGACGCGGCAGCCGCTTGGAGGGATTCCCTGCGGCAGACCACGTTGTCGTGAGTACACGAAGAACATCACATATCGTGTCAGAACCTGCGCCTCATGTGCCTCAGGACAGAAAGGGACGCTCTATACTCACCTGTTTGGGTTTTTACAACTCACTAGCATTGGCCGATCTGCATACACAAAGCAGTATCGTGCCACACTAACAAATGTATGGTCTCATGTCTTACTTCTCCTCTCTATTAGAGAGCAGTTTTTAACAATAGTCGCTCCTAGTTCGATCCTGTATGGATGACCTCACACACTTGTGGAGTCACTCCACGTGCCATCATCCCTCGTCGAACTGCAATATTGGGAAACATAAAGTTCTGTCCAGCGAGAGAAGAGACCTAGACTAGTGATGTATCCCAACGAGTAGACCTCAGAGACAATTAATCGACGTGAGGAGAGCCTATCACTGTGTCTTCCTACCATACGGCCGTGATCATATGCGTGGGTCTGACTACAATCTCAACAGCGTACTGCAGACACTCCAGAACTCCCTATTGCTGTTGCCACAACGTAGCAACTACAACCGACGTTTAGCCTTATGTGATGTCAGTACAGTGGAATCAGTGAAGTGCCACGGATATTTCTAACAATGTGATTTAGTGCCTCATTCTCAGCACAGTCGTGAACTTTGTGCAATGTGCACGCACAATTTGATGCCCCATGAACCTTGTTTTTTTTGTTTTTCTTAAATTTCTTTCTCTTATGTTGTTTCTGTAATGTATGTTATACCTTGTATGCGTTTGTGTTTTACACTGTAATTCTTATTACAGATTACTGTATTGTTCTCCACATCATGTTTTTTTTGTATTTTGTGTTTATTGTTGTGTGTATGCTAACAGTGTGCCTGAAGTCCCCATAAACTGAAGCAGATACCACCACTGTCATTGTGAATGGATCATCAGTTCAGGGAACATTTTGTAAAGGTTATTCTTGCTGCAGGGAGACAGAATGAATCGGAGGTTGTAACTAGATTCTGAAAACTCACAAAGAGATTGTTAACTTAAATATTATCATGTGTGAGTGAGGTCAGGTTAGTTTAATGATTAAAATTGTTGTAACATCTTGGGCATTTAATTGCGGAGCACTCCAACTCTGATTGTAAAGAATAAACTGCTCCATATTTGGCTCAGATGCCCGGGCCATGGTTAGAGCGTGAATGTCTGCGTGAATCGGTGTTTGGAAGGGGCTCCCTGGGTATGGATGTGTGATGTGAGTGTTAGTGTTCCATATTAAGAAGGTGAAGTTGGCTACATCATAAATAATCCTCCCTCTATGAGTTGCATTTTTCAGTTGCAATGATCTTTTTTATAGAGTGCGGTATGTGGAGTCACTTTGTAAGATTGTTCTTGGGCGATTGACTCACTACCTTGCTCCTAAGTGAGCCAACCGCTCACCAATTACAATCTAAAATGGCGTAGGGGCAATGAGAGGTGGCATGAGCCCCCTCTCATATTTCTATCTTACGATTCTCCTCTCTAGTTGCATGCGATGGAGGGTTGCTTTTCCTTAACACGCGTACTTCCCACGCAGCGTCTCTCGTCACCCGGGTGGGCCGGTGACAGGCGGGCTCTGTGGAACTGGAGAGAGTTAAGCCGACGTGTGTGAGGCAGTCGAGTGAATGCTTTTCAGACGCCGACATTGTCAAGAGACACGCCCGCTGGGGTGTGAAGTAGCGGCTGGGCTAGAGGTTCCGTTACTTCAGAGAAACTTTGCGAAAACACTTTCTGGCGGGCTACCAGCGAGGCGTGGGAATGACTTGTGTACCCACGCAGTTGTGGCGGGAAAATTCCCGCACTTTCTGCAAAATCAGCACAGAAATTGGCGCCAAGAATCTCCATTGGTGGAATGGTAGTGCTCCGGCAATGGAGTGGAATTTCCGCCGGTTTTCGAGTTGCTGATTGGAACGTAACCACGGCCACTGTCGTGGGGGCGGGAATGTTCGGTGTTCGGCCTGTACGGGTGCTCTGGGTAGTCGGCAGTCGCCTTTCGGTCGAGGACGTCGGAGCAACCAGCCCTCGCCTGCGGTACGCCAGATCGTGTTCTGGGAGATAAGAAGACTGTTGGTAATGTACGTCCGCAGCACCGGCAGATAGGGATTTTCCTAGGTGATAATCAGAGCTCAGCAGAGCGCGCCTGTTCATCCTTTTCTAACTTTGTTCAGTTTCGAGTAGCAGCAATTACTATTGGGTTAGCTGTGTGTCTCTCTTGAGATTTGAGTGGAAAGGAATTGGCTCCACATACCACTTCGTCTTAAACCTCACGATCTAAGTTAGGGACAACTTCACCTTTACTGTGTTTGTATGAATCTCCAATTTTAGCCAATTTGATGTTTTATATTTCCTGTGTCTCTTTTACTATTCTGCGTTTAATCTTAATAAATCATATTGTTATTTTGGACAGAACTTTCTTTCTGTTAATCAATAGAGCAACCCTATCATTCCTCACTATGCTAATGAAACCTTTGTTTATTTAACTTATTTATCAAATTAAATTATTGCAGGTGCCAAACTCTCTTCTACTCCACTAGCAGGGTTGATTAGAGTCAGTTCGCGTATTTGTTTTATCCTTGTGCAACAGCAAAAGTCGGAGTTAGAATAGGGGGGGCTTAGAGCATGATTTACACATGTGGATTCTAGTAGAATTTAGTGATAAATACACTACTAGCCCCGGCACCTCGCAACGCTTATTACCTAACGTAAGTTAAATTTTACCCCGTGTTTGCAGCTTTATTCACGTAGAATATACAGTCTTGAGAAATAGGATGAAGAGTTTTGAAACATCTCCTACCCGTTACTAAATTTAATGAGCTGACTATGTTAAACCCATATTCTATGTTAAACAAACAAACTCAAAAGTACGAAAGAACACCAGATAAGAAAACACCTGCTATAGATCAAAACCGAGAAATTTCAAAAAATATAAGACCGGACATCAGCATTTTGCAGTGTGGAAAACACGCACCTCCTGTGGCGCAAAGGGTAAATTATCTGAAAAAGTTTTAGTTGTTTTAGTACAGGTGGGAATTTCAAATCGGCTGTGTGCATAAGCTCGTAATAAAGAAACAACGGATATAATACACAAGTAAAAATGTGATAAAAACGTGACAGAAGAATACATACGACACACACTGGTTTTCACTTATACTAATCTAAACGATAGCGTATATAATTTTTGTAACATGTTAAACCTTTATCTGCAACCGTCCCACTGTGTTACACTGATCAATTACCCAAAGTTGAGGTCAGCATTAATATGGTCTTCTCTTAGAGAATTAGTTCTATCTTTTTATGCTGAGTATATGCTGTGATAGTTGTATGTTGATAAATTAAAGCTAGTTGCAACACTGTGACCCAAACATGGATCCTAGCATTTTATTTACACTTCTTAATAGCATAGTGTGGTGTAACAAGGTGCTCCTAATTAATCTCCCAACAAGTAATGACAGTGTTCGTGCAATATGTAATAAAATTTAATTGATCTGTCGGATAAAAGTGCATTCACAGACATTGTTGAACATGATCGTTTCGGTACTCCAGGTGTTATGGCGTGGTGAGCTATAAATAATGTGTGGGCGTACTGTCCTACATATCTTTGAACACGTGACATTCACAAGTCAGCGTCATTGACACGCTACACTCCTTCCACAAGTTCATCTTTTCATTGGTGCATTTGGCGTGACTTCATTTTGATGGCTGGCTGTGTGACACCTCATTGAATAGTGCAGATGGAGCAGCTCTCAGAATGAGAGGAAATTTGGTGAATGGACTGACCTGTCCGTTCCCCCGACTTCAGTCTCACCGAGCGCATGTGAGATGTGTTGGGGAGACGTGCTGTAGCAAATTTACATGCGCCAACGACCATCAGCCGCACTGGAGGAGGAATGAAACGCTCTACCTTACCAACCTTGTGGTCAGCATAAGAGCAATTTGCAGAGCACTCACTGCCGTCCGTAGTGATCACACATACTAAACGTCCCGCCGTTTGTAATGTCCAGGGCACCATCATGAATTGTTGTGGCCTACATTGTAATTATTGCCTTTGAATAAAAGAGTAATTTCTGTTTGTCTCATTGCGTATTTCTGTCACGTACCTTCTGTATGATACTGCAGCAGTTATTTCTATGTATGGTCCAAGCCTCAAAAAGCTATGATACCTGGTAGTGACAAACCATGCGAAAGTTACTTTCGGCCTTAAATTTTGCACACCACTGTATATAGCTTTATCACATTACCATAAGCTGGACTTCAGTATTCCCTTCCTGAACTACCAAGTTACCACATTCCATCCTGGCATCTCCTATGTTTTCCTCCGCCTCACTAACTTGTTCAAAAACCTGATGATAGCAAATTTTTACTTCGTACTCGCCTTGCTAACATTTTTCGACTTTCTTCAATAATTTTTTCGAGTCTTGCTTTTGGCTTTGTGCTCCAGCTACATGTTTCGTTGAAGCAGCGTTGAGTTATGCTCAGTGGAATATGCCTAAACAAAAGAAGAATTTTAAACCATTAAGGATAAAATATCTGTGTATTCAGGTTGCTTTTCAAACCGTCGGCAGCTTTACTGCTTTAAGACGGACTATGTAAACATACATTCGATTTTTTAAGAAAAGCCTGGTCCAGACATTTTCGAGATAATATGCCACAGCTCACATACTTGCACTGAAGCCCCCAGGGGGTCCACAACTCTTCTGTGGATACGTGCGTGGCGAGCACTGGAAAGTCTCTGTCTTCACTTCGTCCTTCTCTTTTCCTTGATTCTTCTCTTTACCTTCTTCTCCACTGCAGCATTTGAAACCTCTTCTCTTCTTTCCTTTTCTTTGTTCCTCCTTTCTCTTTCTTTCCTCCCTGTGCGTGTCTGAAGGCCGACCCACGCGTTCCAGAGTGTAGCCGGTGACGGGTAACGCGTAATTCACCGCCCCGAGTAGACAAATAGGACACGTACGTATGTTAAGGTCAGGCCAAGGGAGGGGTGATTACTCGAGCTGGTACCTTCCGAACGTGCCGACTGGTCCTCCGTCTGTTTCTCGGGAGGTTCGACCTGAGGTGTGGACAGTCACCTAAGGCGGGAGTGCCCTCAGAGAGGACCCCAACTAGGAAGGAGCGCACCATCGGAGACGCCGGTAATCATGGGGGATACTTTCGCAATGGTTTCCTCTACTTCTACAACTTCTGCCCACAAGAGAAAGCTAGATGATTCTCAGCCACAGACAATTCTTCCATCAGTGCCAAAGTTCCTAGTTGTTTCTCGGTCTGACGAAGGTCAAGACTTATCCATGGTCAACCCTTTCATTATTCAGAAGGGTGTCGACGCAATCGCAGCTCCTTTCCCGGTTACGAAATGGCATCTTGTTAGAAACAGACAGTGCCCTCCAGGCACATACATTGCTGCGAACTACATTGCTACACAACTTCCCTCCCCGGGTGGAAGCGCACCGTACTTTAAATTCATCGCACGGGGTGGTTTATACAAGATCACTCGACGGATTATCCAATGAGGACATTCAAAATTACCTGTCTCACCAGGGCGTAACGGCCGTACATCGAGTCATGAAAAGGGTTGACAAGGAATTGGTACTGACCCGCACTCTCTTCTTGACGTTAGTTCAACTTCCATTGAACATTAAAGCGGGATATGAGATCATTTCAGTTCGCCCTTACATCCCCAAGCCTACGCCTTGCTATCGGTGACAGAGGTTTAATCATACCAGTTAGTCGTGTTCTAATACAGCCAAATGCGTTACATGTGGCAGGGATGCTCATGAGGGTGCTTGTCCACTCCATCTCCTCGTTGCATCAACTCTATGGCCGACAACGCTGCTTCCTCTAGAGATTGCCCTATTTTTAACGAAGAACGACTTATTCAGGAAATCCAGGTGAAGATGTCTACTTTCGCTAATCGTAAGTTATTCGACAGTAGAAAGCCTCTCCTCGACCTGCTAAAGGAGGTAACCAAGCAGACTTGCGATCTCATCTATAACACCACGGTCGTCAGATCGGTCAGCCCAAAGATCGCCCGTTCCACCTCCCCACTATCACCCCCTCACTCCAAGGCTCAATCTTCACCGGCTCCTGCTAAATCACGGGCCCCAAAATCGGACGCCCAGCCTTCATAAAGGAGCCTACTCGCGAAAACTTTTTATGTACCCAGACCTCACAGCCATCACTCCCTCCCTCATCTCAACGTCTCCTTCCAAGAAGGCTCAAAAGAAACAAAGTCCCTCTACTTCGCCGCCACGGCGTGTCTCTTCTGCAGCACCATTCAGCGGTAGCCGACCTAGGACATCTTCTGGTTCGCCAAGACGCACCGCTGGCGGTCGTTCAACCAGCCGATGACTGGCGGCAAGACCTGCCCCCGAACAACCTATGGATCAGGATCTTCTACCTTTGGCTGAATGCCGTTCCACGCCATCGGCCGCCTGCTCTCAGCGGTCGTTGACGGCGATCATGGTGAGATTTTTCTCTTTTCTGTCCACCCTATGTCAATCATCCATTTGAATATCCGCGGGATTCGCTCCAATCGGGATGAATTGTCGATCCTCTTACGATCCTACTCCCTGGTCGTCTTCTGTCTTCAGGAAACAAAGCTAAGTCCCCATGATCGCTTTATTTTCCCTCATTTCCAATGAGTCCGGTTTGATCTCCCCTCTTTTGATGGCACTACGGTACACGAGGACTTACAATTCTTCTCCATGATACTATCCATTATCACCCAATCCCCTTGAACAGTTCCTTCCAGGCTGTCGCTGTACGTCTTTCCCTTTCTGGGTACACCTTCTCTCTTTGTACCATATACATTCCATTGTCCACACCAATGGCAAGAGCCGATTGCCTTCATCTCCTTGGTCAGCTCCCACCCCCGTATTTGCTGGTTGGGGACCTCAGTGCCCACCACCCACCTTGGGGATCTTCGCGTCCTTGTCAGAGAGTTGATTGACCTCTTCCACCAAGCGGATCTTGTTTGCCTCAACACTGGGGAACCTACATTTTTGCCTGCCTCCACATCAAACCTTCTCTCATTTGGACCTTTCGGTTGGTACTGATCAGCTAGCTCAGCGCTTTGAAGGTGTCTCTCTTGCTGATACGCACTCGAGTGAGAGTGACCATTTTCAATGTGTCCTTAGATTACAGCCACAGCTGCCGTCTATGCACCCAAGACGCTGGAAGTTTTTCCAAGCGGATTGGACACTTTTCTCCTCTCTAGCAACATTTGCCAACCGTCAATTTCCTAGCATCGACGATCAAGCCACTCATGTTAACGAAAGTTATTCTTACAGTCGCGGAACGTTCAACACATCGTACCTCCCCTTTTCCCTAGCGTCCCCCAGTTCCGTGGTAGAACGAGGCGTGCCGTGACGCAGTACATGGTTCAAATGGTTCAAATGGCTCTGAGCACTATGCGACTTAACTGCTGAGGTCATGAGTCGCCTAGAACTTAGAACTAATTAAACCTAACTAACCTAAGGACATCACACACATCCATCCCCGAGGCAGGATTCGAACCTGCGACAGTAGTGGTCGCTCGGTTCCAGACTGCAGCGCCCAGAACCGCACGGCCACTCCGGCCGGCCACGCAGTACATGAGCAGAGACGCGCTCTTCGCGTTTTCCGCCGCCATCCTACGTTGGCCAACTGTATCAGCTATAAGAAGTTACGTGCGCGATGCCGTCGCATCATCCAAGATTGCAAGAAGGCAAGGTGGAACTTCTTTACCAGCTCATTTAACACCTTCACTCCCTCATCTGTAGTTTGGTGTCGAATTCGACGGTTATCCGACACGTCTAGTTTCTCCCCATCTGTGGGCTAACTGTCGTGCAAGATACCTTAGTGGACCCAGTCGCAATTTCTAACTAATTGGGTCAACACTTCGCGGAGATTTCGAGCTCTCCAAATTACCCACCAGCCTTTCTCCCGAAGAAACGAGCAGCGGAAGTGCACCCTTGCTTTCTCCTCTCAAAATCGGGAACTCCAACACACACTCTCTTCCTCTCACTCTTAAGCCCCACGGCCGGATGGGATCCACGTCCAAATGTATACCGTAGTCTGTGTTACCTCCTTCACCTTTATAATCGAATTTGAACCGACAGTACCTTTCCCAGAAAATGGCAGGAAGCTTTAGTCATCCCTGTTCCGAAACCTGGAAAGGATAAACATGTCCCCTATAGCTATCGCCCCGTCTCTCTCACGAGTAGTTTATGTAAGGTTTTCGTCGTCTAGACTCCCTCCATCAGCATTGATTGCGTCTGGAGCTTTTTACAACGAGCCCCGTGGAGAGCCTTTACGATAAGAGCTGTCCTGAGTCGTTACGCTAGTCATCTGTCTTCCATGCCTGCACATCCGACCCATGCCGTTAATTTCGACGCCTCCTTGTATGTATGGCATCCAGGCCGCCCTTTCTCTCTACTACCACCGGGAGTACGCTTCCGTCAACTGCTACATTCCATTTCAATTTCGTAATTTCAAGGAGAGTCCCGCCCCCCTAC
Source organism: Schistocerca nitens (assembly GCF_023898315.1). Classification (NCBI taxonomy): domain Eukaryota; kingdom Metazoa; phylum Arthropoda; class Insecta; order Orthoptera; family Acrididae; genus Schistocerca; species Schistocerca nitens. The sequence continues at coordinate 562,131,760 of NC_064614.1, read as the reverse complement.
AGTTTATTGTCGGGCATTTGCTGCTCTATGTGCACAACTGGAGGATGCCGCGTTTATTTACACTGATGGCTCAAAGACCAGCTTTGGTGGCGGGAGTGCCTATATAGTTGGCGACACCCCTCTTAAATTTCGGCTTACCGACCAGTGGTCGGGTTTTTACTGCAGAGCTTTACGCTGTTCTCCAGGCTGTCCACTACATCCGTCGTCATACGCGGATGCAGTATATTATATGATCGAATTGGTTCATCTCTCTTCTCAACCTCCAAGCTCTTTATCCCGTCCACCCTCCGGTCCACCGGATTCAGGACTGTCATCACATGCTCCACTTGGTGGGGGGGGGGGGGGGGGGGAACGTCTCTGTGGCGTTCCTCTGGATCCCAGGGCATGTTGGTATCCGCATAAACGAGGCAGCCGATATAGCGGCAAAGGCTGTAGTCTCTCTTCCTCGGCCCGCTGTTCGCATGATTCCCTTCGCCGATCTACAGACTGTTTTATGTCGTCGTGTTCCCTGTGCTTGGTCCTCTTCATCCCGGCCTCGTCGTCGGGAGGAGGTAATTTTATCTAGACTCCAGACTGGGCACTGTCTTTTTAGCCATCGATATATTTTAAGTGGAGATCCTCCCCCGCTTTGTCCCCACTGCTCTCAACCGTACGGTGAGACACCTTGTACTTCAATGCCCCTATTTTAATCAGCTACGCGCCTAAAACAACCCCCGTGCAACACCAGTTTCCTAAGATTTCCTTCCGTTTTTAGTCTCCCTCCTCCTTGAGTTTTGCTCCAATTGCTGCTGTTTTAAATTTCTGTTTTTTACCCTTCATTAAGCCACAGAATGGGTGCTCATGACTGTAACAGTTTTGTGCACTAAAACCATACGTAAAAAAAAAAAAAAACTTGCACTGAAAACTGTTTTTCATATCAGATCGCACTACAGAGAAATTGATATTTGCGGAATGAGAAGCTCTTCTAAAGTAGGTTGTGTATCCGTAACGTGTAACGTAAACTGGTTATTAGATACTGTCACCGCGGACATGTATCGGCACTTCGCCTTGTTGATACAGTACGTAAGTGTGCAATTATCAGAGCAACCCAGATGCACACTTCCTTATCTGATATTTGCTCGTTGCGAGAGCCCGAGTAGGGCCGTGACAACTTTGATTAATGTGTTTTGAGTTAATTGGCACCTGAGCGTAGTAAGCGTTATAACGCCACGAGCTTCAAATCGCAGCTTAATGTAACGAGGAGTGTTGCCAATTATCAGCAACTTTGATCTTTGGTCTGTCGGAACAGTTCCTTAAATGCCAACATTAGTGGATGACATCAGACTTCGTTATCGTGCAGCTTCTCCTCTTTCACCTGCTTGATCCGCACTTAATAAATTGCAGCGTAGTTCTAGAACTGAGAACTGTTAAAATACGCTAGGTAAAAACACCGAGCGAAGGGCACTCGTAATTTATGCTTTACACCCTACAAGTGATCACTGCCTTTTTCTGTGAAGCTAAATGTGCTGCTTGCGGAATAATGCAAACTTGTTCTTTCTTCTTATAGTTGCGGGAAGATGCTTGACCTCCTCTCTTTCCTTTTCAAAATTTGCCATTGAGCAGAGAGCATAGGGGTAGATGGAACTGGTGTGTCCTATTCTTTGGGCTAAATATGTTAAACGATTCTGTTTTCTAACGTTCCATTTCGACTAAGATATTTTCTTCTTAATTTAACTTCTGCGGGAACTGTGAAATGCGTTCGATAGAGTTAAGCTGGTCTCTGTAATCGCCTAAAAGCCAGGGCTCGGCCTGGGGAGGCGCGTGGTCAGAGACAGTAGCCCCGTATCGTGAGCAGGGTAAACGGCAGAGCCCCCTGGGCGTGGTCGGCCACTCAGTCACGCAAAATGAACGCACAGCTCCGTGAGAGGCACATGGCATTCTGCTCGTGCGTCATCAGCCGGCTACAGATTTCCCTCCTGTGCGAACCTTGCTCCCAAAATTCTCAGTTGTCATCCCCTACAGTGTTTGCTGCTGTACCATGGCAGTTAGGATAAGCGTTGTGCGTCAAGACATATCATGCCTTCTTATAATTAGTGTTTTCCAGCCATTTCCTCCCTCGCGTATTCTAGCCTCCTCAGCTGCTAGTCAACTTAATTTTTAACACACTTCTGTAGCACCCCATCACAACCCCTCATTCTTTTCCAGTTTTCCTATAATCCATGATTCACTTGCATACGAGGATCTGGTCCAAACGTACATTATTCCTGAAAATAAGGGCTATATTTGATGCTGTTTTATTTTATTTTAACGAGCATTGATCTCTCTGCATGTGTTAGTGTGTTTCTTGTATCCTCCTTGCTTCGACCGTATCAGGTTATTTTGCTTCCAAGGTACGAGAATTCTTTCACTTGAATTTCGTGGTCATCAATTCTGATAAGTTTATCGCTAACCTCATTTCTGCTACTGTCCATTACGATAGTCTTTCTTTGGTTTACTCTCAGTTCACTTCCTGTCTTTACTAGACTGTTCATTCCATTCAAGTCCTGTATTGTTCCTCAGTTCCACTGAGGATAGTAATGTCAGCAGCGATGCTACTTCGATGTACACGTTGGACAATAGGCAAGAACCAACTGGATCGCTGCCTTAAACCATTTTTTACCAGAGAACTTCTCTCTTGATAGTTCACCCCTATTGCTCCTACAATTTATATCTGTACACATACATACAAACAAATACTTTAACAGATATTAGGCTTTCAAATTTTTGTCACTAACATTGTTCCAATTAAATGAAACAATATTATTATCCCCGGTTGTGACAAACGTTTCCGGTTCTAAGTGCCGGAACTGGAAATCCCCCCTCCCTCTCCCCCCAAAATATTTCCAATTGAACTGCTCCAGCCTCGCGAGCAGGTTCGAATCCTGCCTCGGGCATGGCTGTATGTGATGTCCTTAGGTTTGTTAGGTTTAAGTAGATCTAATTCTAGGGGACTGATGACCTCAGATGTTAAGTGCCATAGTGCTCAGAGCCATTTGAACTCTGCAGTGGTCAGAAATCTGAAGTCTCTGACGTCACCTTTAGCGCGCTTGATTGATGCAGATTTGCGTTTGTCTATGCTGCGGAAGCCTCATAATCGTTTGCATAACTACTGCAACCTACATCCATCAGAGGCTCCTAACTGTGGTCAAGACATAGTGTCTCTCTCTGTCTCTCTCTCTCTCTCTCTCTCTCTCTCTCTCTCTCTCTCTCTCTCTCGACCACATCCCTTCTTCCCTTTATTATCGAACTGACGAACCATTGATGCCTCAGGATGGCTCCCCTTTGTCTAGTTGCACAACGAATTTATTTTCTCCCCAATTCGATTCAGTAGCTCTTCACTACTTACACGGTCTACCCACCTAATCTTAATTGTTCCTCTGATGTTACAGAACAAAAAGTACTATTTTTTAAAACGTCTTACAGGGAGTAGTGCTTAATGTTAATATCATATGTTTTTCCCAAATGCATTGTCGCTTCTGTAGCACCAAAATAATCAAGTTCATTAATTCGGATTCTCATTGCAATAAGAAATGTTATATTTTAATGTAACATCAAACTTCGAATTTAAATGTAGCTGAGTGGGTGGTCTTCAAATGTCCGCTCTAATTTGGTAATTTGGCCTACTTGTCGTGAAAAAAAAGTTGTAGAGTTTGTATTTTGTATGTATTGTCTTGAGATATTATGTACAGAGCAGACGACGACAGCAACGGAATTTTTAGTCTGTCACGGTCTCGTGCTGAGACGGCGCTACGAGTGCTTGAGAGCGCCTGGCCTTTCCACGAGCTCCGCGTGAGATAAGCAGCAAGGCGACGCTTTCATTGCGGTGTCTGAAAATTCCGTTTACAAGGTTTACTTCGATATGAAGTAGCAGCATTTAACTGTTCACTTTAAAATTCATCAAGAGTTGATACCAACATGACACAGCATTTCAATTTATGGAGGGTATAGATTAAAACAATTACAGCGAAAGAGACGAAGATAGGGGGTCATTTATAACAACCGCAAACAGTGTACGTTCTGCATACGGTTTAATCGTTCCCGATAAGATTTCATTAAGTGCGAAATCGACTTAGTAAGTGCATTTAATTGTAATGAGCCACAGTAGATGTAATATTCTCCGTACGATAAGACGTCCCCAGTATCGACTTCGACGTCCAGGAGATGGGAGTGGCTTAAGACGGCAGGGGAGCCGCATTTCCAATAGATGAACGCCACTAATGTAATACAGCCAATCAGACGGGCCCTCTAATCCACTTGGCAGCCTCAGTTCGTTCCACACCACATTAGTTGCAAATACCGCACTAACGCCGTCAACAGACCGGAAGTTACACCACAGAAAACACTTGTGTGTGTGAAGAGAAAATCTAAGTTAAAGTGTAACACTACGTCATAAATACTGGATGCGACGTGCCAACGCCGCGTGAAGGAAGGTCGTTTTTTCATAGTTTATCTTGGAAGAACGGAAATTATTTGAGGTTTGTAATTGCAGTGCAGTTCAGGTCAGGTCTAGTTAAGTGTAATGCCTCCATGGTCTTAGCGATGGACATGTAAGGGGGGAGAGGCGGTGAAACCAAGTGTCGCGAGATAACTTCCTCCTAGAGCTGATCAACTACGGATAAACGCGGTGTTCCAGTGTTTGTCATTTGACTAAAGGCAACAGACAATCCTTTTGAAACTTGCTTTGATGATTATACTATAGAGACATTCTGACATTATACAAGTGTGTCAGTAAGTCTTCCTGTAAAACAGCATGATACATTGTTACGAACACTATGAAACATGTAATTTCAAAATAAATTCTCTAGACGTCAGAGGTAGTTACTTGCATGTTTCAAACCACAAATCAGTTTTCGGAGACCACACGGTTGGCGTTACGAAGTACTTTTCAAGTGCCCTACTTATCCTCTATCTGAAATAAGACAAATTACTAGAGACACATGCAGTTAATTTCATATGAACAACGAAGGTAAAATTGTATTTTATTTGTAGAGGAAATTTGTTTACATTTTAATGACATTAAAATATTATTCTAAATCACTGTTCAGATAAGTAATAAAATGTTGCCTGTTGGTAACAGATGATTTTGTAAATTTGATTATGTCAGTTTCTTACCTGCCTGTTAAGTGACAGCTTCTTCTTTTTCTTCACACTTCCGCGAGTTGTATGGTCACTCATTCAAACTTGATCAAAATTGTCTTCAATAAGCGACACTGCTACGCTCTTAAGGTTTCCACCTTACGGAGTATAAACTGCAACTCGTAAAAAAACTTGTTTTATAAAAGATACTCTTAGGGATTTCGAGTTCCTATCCCTTACTCCTCAGCACACACAGCGGAGGAATCGAACTGAGCCTACGGCACAGACCTGTAATGAGGAACTATTTACCGCCAGTCTTCTTCCATTTATCTGTCAAATTCCGCAGATGCTGATTTTTCATCATCACTATTACAGCCGAGCAGCTCAGAGTTGATAATCACCTCCACCATAGAGACGAACTCCACACACATACCACTGAGGAATGATGGGTTGCTACAGTAGAGCTTTTTTGTGTAGAAGACTTTATATATCTAACACTTAGAAAATATGAATGTAATCCACCATGTTTCAACTATCTCGAAACTACAGACACTCAATAATTTTTATTTTTCAACTCACTTTACGCGATATCTTTTTTTTTTAACTTTACATTATTATTCTCAATATCCACGTTCCCTTCGATCAACATTTGTGAAAATTATAAATGACTCAGTTTTCTTCCAACTTCAGGTTGTGGAAGGTCTTGTTCGGGCCTTCGTAGTCTCATCGTTTACATTAAACAGATCTTCCAGTTTCAGTGAAACGTCAAAATCGATTTCCCCCATGGAGTTAACATAATACATCACGTGTGCGTGTGCGCGTGTGTCACTTGTGTGCCTCAGTGTTTGTTTCGGATAGTCGTTGGTTATTCAAAAACATATGAATTGCTCTACCAACATGAATTGATAAAACCCTATTTACAGGTATCTGAAACACTTTCGTTGTCAGAATTGCTACGCATGAACTAATTTTGTCAGTTTTACCCTGGTTCACACTAAAAATAACGAAACCATTAAGGCTCACATTACTGCTAGTCCAGATTCTCGCTTTCACTTCGATTATCGTATTCTTCGTAGCGTGTGTTTCGCGGACACGGATTCTTCCACTATTTTCGGACAATAAATTCACACGGAAGTCTTGTGTTAGATAATCCGAAAACCGAGAATTACTAGATTCCAATTTGTTCTCAAGTATTGATGTCCACACGAATTTTGCTTACAACTATATGGCTCAACGACTGGCTGAATTCGTAACCTTTGTGTTCCTGCAGTCCATGGCGTTAGACCAGTTTCACACGCTTGAGCTGGAATAAGCTACATCATCATACGTGATAAAATTACGTGCATAGCCACTTTGAAAACGCATGATTAATCACAGAAATAATCAAATAACCAAAACTTATTTCAGCAGATAGTCTTGGTAGTGAATAACGCAAGGTGTGTGCATTGACCCAAACTATTGCTCGGATGAAAGTAAACTAAGTAGTCATGATTCCCAAAACGATCATGGATCTTGTAATTTTGTTCCAGGGCACTAAGGGTCACTCAAGATAACTATTTTCTTTTCCTTCATCCTTCTCCAGTACCCTTTCATTTTCTCAGCATGAGCTCTTTTGTTACGAAACGGTCATCTGAATCGAGTTGTTTTTCTATCTGGTTTATTTTCCTGAAAAGCTGTGAGTTTCTTCAGTATTTGCCTGAATTTGTCTCTTTGGGTGAGATCTCCTGTTCAATCTTCATTTCTTCTAAGGGCCTGTTTATCTTGCGTCCCCACAGATTTTCCTTTTCTTTTTCCCTGTTTTGGAAGAGTGTGTGGATCTTCTTTGTTAATCTGCCCTCCTTCATTCTCTCTAGCTGTCCTTAGAGAGCAGTGTGTCTTTTCCTGATCGCATCAGTTTTTTAAGGCAGAATATTTCCCTACTTGGTCTCCAATTTGCCACCTTTATTCTTGATTGGATCTAATACTTTTCGCAAGATTCTTCTTTCTATCTTGTTCGATTCTTCAGATGCCATTTAACATCCACATAAAAGCAGTGTTTCAACTCAAACAGGAAGTTTTGTTTTACGACTGTATTATAATGGCTTAACTTAACATCTTTGGAGAAATGCTTTCATTGTAAAGAGATTTCTCACTTTCGAGTATGCTCTTCATCGTTTCAGTTCTGGTTTTAATTGCTCGTTTCTCTCTTTTTATATTTATATTTTCGTCCAGACATTTAAAGTTCTCTTGTTTCTTGATGTTGCCATACTTTGTTTTTAAAATTGTTTGCTTTACTGACTGTTTGCTTTACTAATCAAGTGTTGCCTTTCCAAATTATACTTGTATACATACTTTTCCCGCTATCTCCTTCAGAGCTTATAGTGTTTCCTTTGCATTCTTTACGGTTCCATCTGTTGTCACAACATCGTCTGGAAAAGTCAAACAATTTATTGCTTCTTTCGACTTTTATGTAGTTATTAACTTTTACCTTCCTCCATTTTTCAGTCTGTTACAACTTCCTCCAGCATACGAATGAATAGTAGTGGTGATAAACTGTCTCCTTCTCTGAGTCCTGATACTATTAGGAAGGGACCAGCAGTTGTTTTAAGTAGATACTGTATCTGTAAGATTTTGTTTGGTTATGTTCAGAATTTTCCCACATGCTGCAAATGCCTTCGAGGTCGAATCATAAGCTTTTTTAAAAATCGACTTTTTATTGATATTTTCATCTGTTACTCGTAAATCCAGATTGCAGTTTTACAATTTGTTTATCTGATTGAGGGTTAATGTTGAGAAGAACTTTCGGTAACATTTTGTATTCTAAGGACAGCAATTAAATTCCTCTGTCATTATTGATATCTGTTTTGTCGCCTTTTTATGAAGTGGGTGAACTAATACAACCTCCCAGTTGTTTCGAGGATCCAGACCACATTTAATTTTCATTTTATAATCGTGATACCTAGTCTCCACTAGCTTTTAGAATCTATGCTGTGAGGCCATCTTCACGTGCGACTCTGTTGTGTTTTAATTGTTTGATGTAACTTCTCATCACATCGATTTTTGGTGGTTTTGAATTTTATCTTGGAATAATATCATAGTATTCCACTTTTTTGGTCGGTTTTTCACAGTTCGAACGCCTTTTCAAAAAATGCTGCCAGTACCTTGCAATTATCTTTATTTTTAAGTGCAAGTTTTCTATTTTCTTTCATGAAGCATAGCGATTGCGAAATGTACCCAGACATAGAGTTCTTAAATGTTTGTCAATATTCTCTTGCATTATACAACGCCTTTTATTTTTGACGGTGTGTAATTTGGACAAGCCTTTGTGTGGAAGAAACTTGCTTCAGTTTGTGTGTTTGAAACAGGCCTGCCGGCCGGAGTGGCCGTGCGGTTCTAGGCGCTACAGTCTGGAACCGCGGGACCGCTACGGTCGCAGGTTCGAATCCTGCCTCTGGCATGGATGTGTGTGATGTCCTTAGGTTAGTGAGGTTTAAGTAGTTCTAAGGTCTAGGGGACTGGTGACCTCAGAAGTTGAGTCCCATAGTGCTCAGAGCCATTTGAACCATTTTTGAAACAGGCCTAATAGCATAAACTGCAGTAACAGAAACAAGTCACAAATTCAGTCAGTTTGGGACCGTGTTTAGAAAATTAATAGTGACTGAGGATACCCACAAGGAATAAAATTAATGGACTACACGAATACCACATCGAGAACAAGGCGTACGATTTCACCTTATGGATCGATGTAACACTGAAGTGACAAAAGTCATGGGATAGCTCCTAATATCGTGTCCAGCCTCCTTTTGCCCGGCCTATTGAAATGACTCGACGTGGCATGGACTCAAGAAGTCATTGTTAAGTCCTCTGGAGAAATACTGAGCCATGCTGTCTCTATAGCCGTCCATAATTGCGGGAGCGTTGCTGGTGCAAGATCTTGCGCACGAACTAACCTCTCGATTATCTCTCATAAATGTTCGTTGGGATTCAGGTCGGGCGATCTGCGTGGTCAAATCATTCGCTTAAACTGTCGAGAAAGTTCTTCAAACAAATCGCCAACAATTGTGGTCCGGTGACATGGCCCATTGCCATCCATTAAAATTTCGTCCTTGTTTGGAACAGGAAGTCCGCGAATGGCCGAAAATGGTCTCCAAGTAGCAGAACATAACCACTTCCGTTTGTTTTGTAAATAAAACCGCCTATTCTTGCTGCAACTTAATTTATTATTCCCAGACGCGTTTCGCCTGTTTCTTACTCTAACGCATCTGCAGTGGGATAGGTTTTGGTATCTGTGTTTCCTCTCATATGCTCTGGAGGTTGCACTACCATTTTATTTCCATAACATAAGCACACTTTTATATTCTGATTTTTTTCTTTGACACTATTCACCATGTTTCTCCTTCTTGTTTGTGATGCGGTATTATTCTTTTGCCACTAGTTTAGCTATTTGTTCGAAAACTGTGCTTTTAAAGACGTAAATATCGTGAGTTCATTACGTGCTTCCTCCTATTTGGAGGAAACATGAGGAAACACATAATGAACTCGTGACATTTATGTCTTTAAAACCACAGTTTTTGAACAAATAGATAAACTAGTGGCAAAAGAATAATACCGCATCACAAACAAGAAGGAGAAACATGGTGAATAGTGTCAAAGAAAAAGTTCAGAATTTAAAATTGTGCTTGTGTCTTGGAAATGAAGTGGTAGTGCGACCTCCGGACAAGATGAGAGGAAACGCAGATACCAACAAACTAACCCACCGAAGATGTTTTGAGTAACAAAGTTGAAACGCGTCTGGGAAAAATAAATTAAGTTATAGGAAGAAAAGGCGGTTTTAATTACAAAAACAACATTTCTATACTTGCTGCGTAGGGTGCACACGCAGACACACTTGTTATAACCATTTCCAGTCAATTATCCATGTAAAAACATCGCACATCATTATGGAGCCACCATCAGCTTACACTGTGCCTTATTAACAATTTAGATCCATAAGCTCCAACCAAATGAAACTGCAACTCACCTGACCAGGTCACGGTTTTTGAGTCGTCTAGGGTCCAGCCTATATGGTCACCAGCTCAGGAGAGGCGCTGCAGGCGATGTCGTGCTGTTAGCAAAGGCACTCCCGTCGGTCATCTGCTGCCACAGATCATTAACGCCAAATTTCCCAGCATTGTCCTAACGGCTACGTTCATCCTACGTCTCACATTGATTTCTGCTGTGTGTTAGCACCGAATACTCTACCCAAGCGCCGCTGCTCGCGGTCGATAAGTGAAGGCCGTCGGCCACTGCATGGTCCATGGTGAGAGGCACTGCTTGAAATTTGGTATTTTCAGCACACTCCTGACCCTGTGGATCGCGGAATGTTGAATTCCCTAACGATTTCTGGAATGGAATGTCCCGTGCGCCTAGCTCCAATTTCCGATCCGCGTTCAAAGTCTGTTAATTCCCGTCGTGCGGCCATAATCACGTCGGTAACGTTTTCACGTGAATCACCTGTGTACAATGACAGCTCCGAAAATGCACTACTCTTTCGTATCTCGTGTACCCGGTACTACCGCCATCTGTATATGCTGTATACCGCTACCCCATGACTTTTTTTTCATCTCAGTGTGTGTCGACTGTTCTCGAGAGCAGAATCGAAGAAGTTCGTTGTTCTCGTAAAAGTTTCCGCTTCTCGGACGTACGTTCGATTCCTTTCGGTTCTCGAGACCGTTGTGACAAGGTGGGTACTGCAAGTTTCTCTCTTCTCCTGTGCGGGCCGCGTAGCGTACGGAAGTGCTGTGTGCAAACATTTGCATTTAACAAAATGTGGACTGTACAGCCGACACGAATTCCAGCGTAGCCAACCGCGCGTGATGAGGAAGGAGGAAAGAATAGGGTTCCTGTGGCTGTTGCCTTACTGCAGTGACACATGTAGCAAAGGCGGCGCGTGTTTTTGTCGCGTGGCGGTCGCGTGCGGCTGCCGCTGCGCACGTGTAGTGGCTGGAGCAGACGAGGACGGAGGAGGGAAGCTTCTGGAGGAGGCGTGCGGTTGCGGAGCCTGCGTAACTCGAGACCGGCAGAGCCGCACCGCGGGGGCGCGCCCGGCCGGCGCCGCTCACGGCCGCGCTCGCTCTCACACTAACACAACACACCTCGCTGCCTGCCCCACTGCCTGCTTACTCATAGCCCTGCCCAGCTTCACCTCACTACAGGAACACGCCAGTCCGCGCCTGTAAGCTACAGGTCAGTTACTTACTAGTCGTCTGCTGCCTGTTGCTGTAACATCCAGACGCTCATTTGGTTTAATCCTTTCGCTGCTACAGATGTGCTCTCTGCACTGCGTACCTGAGCGCAGCTTTGTTGTGGCTGTACTGTTCCCCAAATGATGCTACTTGTGCTGAGACACGGCGTTCCGACGTCTATGAAACTGGTACATCTGCCTAAAATCGTGTAGGGCCCCCGCGAGCACGCAGAAGTGCCGCAACACGACGTGACATGGACTCGACTAATGTCTGAAGTAGTGCTGGAGGGAAATGACACCATAATCCAGCAGGGCTGTCCATAAATCCGTAAGAGTACGAGGGGTTGGAGATCTCTTCTGAACAGCACGATGCAAAGCATCCCAGATACGCTCAATAATGTTAACGTCTGGGGAGTTTGATGGCCAACGGAAGTCTTTAAATTCATAACAGAGTTTCTGGACCCACTCTGTAGCAGTTCTGGACGTGTGGAGTGTCGCATTGTCCTTCTCTCCGTCGGAATGTACAATGAACATGAATTGATGCAGGTGATCAGGCAGGAAGCTTTCTTACGTGTCACCTGTCAGAGTCATACCTAGGCGTGTCAGGGGTCCCATATCACTCCAAATGCACACGCCCCACACCATTACAGAGGCTCCACCAGCTTGAACAGTCCCCTGCTGACATTCAGGCCCATGAATTCAAGAGGAGGTCTCCATACTCGTACATATCCATCCGCTCGATATAATCTGAAACGAGGCTCGTCCCACCAGTCAACATGTTTCCAGTCATCAACAGTCCATTCTCGGTGTTGAGGGCCCAGGAGAGGGGTAAAGCTTTGTCTCATGTAGTCATGAATGGTACGCGAGTGAGCCTTCCGCTCCGAAAGCCCATATTGATGATGTTTCATTGAATGATTCGCACGCTGACGTTTGTTGCGGGCCCAGCACCGAAATCTGCAGCAATTTGCAGAAGGGTTATACTTCTGCCACTTTGAACGATTCTCTTCAGTCTTCAGTCGTCGTAGGTCTCTTTCTTGCAGGATCTTCTTCCGGCCGTAGCGATGTCGGAGATCTGATGTTTTACCGGATTCCTAATATTCACGGTACACTCGTGAAATGGTCGTAAAGGAAAATCCCCACTTCATTGGTACCTCGAAGATGATGTGTCTCACCGCTCGTGCCCATTATGTCTACACCTACATCTGTACTCTGCAAGCCAGTTTATGTTGTGTAGTGGAGGGTACCTCGTGTACCACAGTGAATTCATCCCCTTTCCTAATCGAAGTGAATGCTCCCTACGAAAAACTACTGCCGGTATACCTCCCCGATATATAGGCAGGAGGAAGGAGTATACAGCTTGATCCCTCTAGGAACGTACACTCTCCGAATATTAGTAGTACACCACACTGTGACGCAGAATGCCTTTTTTTGCAGCATTTACCACTAGATACAGTTGAGCATTTCCGTGACGCCTTCGCGCTTACTAAACGAAGCCTTAACGGAACGCGCTGCTCCTCTTCGGGTCGTCTCTCTTTCCTCTATTAATCATATCTTGCAACAGTTCCAGACGGACGAGCAGTATGTAAGTAGTGGTCGAACAAGGATTTTGCAAGCTACCTCACTTCTGGGTGGACTACACTCCCAGAGGACCTTCCAATCAATCTGCCTGATAACTGCCTTACTTGCGATTCGTTTTATGTAATCGTTCCGCTTTATATCGCTCCATACGCATTTTTATCAATATTTAATGGCTGTGACTCTTCCTAGTGATGGCTCCACCATAATCGTTATTTCTACCTTCTTAAGCGGAATACGTTAGATTTATTTAAGTTGACGACCAACTACGAAACTTAGTGCGAAGCGTTGATCCTCTGTAGGTCTTTATGCTTTGCAATTTTCTAGCATTGCGACTTCTCCGTATACAGCAGCGTGGAACCTGCAACGTTATCAACTAGGTCGTTTATATATATTATGAAAAGTAATGGTGCTCCCAAAGTTACATTTACGTCTGGGAATTCATCTCCGTTAACAATGACATGGTGTGTTCCGTTTGCTGGAAGCTGTTCTACCCAGTCACACAACTGGTATGGTACTCCACACGCTCGCATTTGGTTCACTACGCGACAACACAGAACTATATTTAAAGCCTTCTGGAATTTAAAGAACACAGCATCAACATGGGAGCCGGTATCTGTTGGGTCTCGTTGATGAATAAAGTCTACATGTGTACACCCAGTAATACGGTGCTGTGTATGAAACGATAAACGGAAAGATTTTGATGGACAGAGGAGCAGAAGGAACGAAAGAACGATTAAAAGCTACGGAGAGAGAAAAAAGAAACCTCTGCCACAGCCTGGGCGGGTATTACGTCAGAAGCTGCGACAGGTTCATTTGTGGATGCAAGGATTCGTTAGTAATTTGGTATGTGTCGAGGCATCAAGGGATCACAAATTTAGCATTGGAGGGCAGCGTGGAGGGTAAAAATCGTAGAGGGAGACCAAGAGATGAATACACTAAGGATGAATACAGAAGGATGTAGGTTGCAGTAAGTACTGGGAGATGAAGAAGCTTGCGAAGGATAGAATAGCATGGAGAGATGCGTCAAACCAGTCTCAGGAATGACCACCACCACAACTACTCTCTGGGCACTGACAGTACTATCTTCGCCAACCTCAGTGGTCTCGTTTCTGTAACAAGCTTACGTCGTCATTAGAGACTTATGTTATCGACTTATATTCTATCACGAAATCGACCTCTCGGTGCCACAGGTGTGCCGGAGAGCTCCGATACAACTGCAAAGATACAACTCGTTTCTTCTCGTGTTTAACGCTGTCCTACTCTAGGGAGTACAGAAAACATTAAAAGCAGGCATCCTTCAGTAATACCTTGGTGGACTACAGATCAGTCTGTTTTACTGAGGTTCGTCTTCCCGGGGTAGCCAACACAAAGACTTTTCACACGACTGCGCTTTCACTCGCACAACTTTCTCCGTATGTGATATGCAGTTCGTAACACCTCCGTTTTTAAAGTATCTATTCAGTAGTGTAGCCCAATGATAAAGGCGTAGAATTGACGACCCCTAAACGAGCGACGCTCGTCTACGACACACACTTTCTTCCCCAGACGTTTTTTTATTAAGTTAAAAAAGTAGCTAATAATCCAACAACTTTCTCCCTTTCCTTTACATAACACGTTGCATGAAAATGGCAACTCGTGCACTAACCGGAGGTTCAAAGTCACACAGAAAATTTTTTTATGTTAAATCCGATCTTCACCGTGTTTGTATTTGGTATGACGATGGCAGCACTGTTCGGTAATATAAAACTATCAGGAAATATACAAGACGTCTGAGGAAACGTTGACACACTCAATGTCGCAGAAACGATTAAGGCTATCGAAATAATTTGCCCATGAAGTATTCGTATGCAATGGGGCGAGAACGTTGCTTTTCGGTTAATACCTGCTACTTCATCTGTCGATGTTTCACAACAGCTTTTTTTTTCCAGTGAGAGCGTGCTTCATTGCGTTGAAAGAAGATATCTGTTACAATTTTATAATTTTCGATACTACCGAGAGAAAATAAACATTATGAATGTGAGGCAGTCTTTCGCGCCTACTGTTCAATCGATACATCGAAGATGCAATGATGCAAATAAAGGAGAGTTTCAAGAGTGGGGTTAAAATTCAACGTGAAAGGACGTCAATGATAAGATTTGCCAATACATTGCTATCCTCTGTGAAAGTGAAGGGACTGCACAGGAAAAGAGAGACTGGAATACATCCAGCAAATGATGGAGGACTTAGGGTGCAAATGGTATTCTGAGATGAAAAGGTTGGCACACGAGAGGAATTCGTGGCTGGCAGCATCAAACCAGTCGGAAGACTTATGGACGACTGGAGAAAAAGGGGGGGGGGGAGGGGTGATCAACGGACCAGTCAGTCCCTTTATATGATGAAAACCTTTGAATTGAGACGAAACTGCTCTTTGGTGGCACTCTTGACTTTTCTACTTCAACTTTTTCTCAAAATTTTTGAGAAATATTATAGTGAAAAATAGAAATATTTCACTGACTTTCTCTTTTAAGTTATATCGAATCAGTATTAATGTGCATCAAACAATGGTAATTTTGCTTGTTTCATTTTAGCAATAAAAGCTATTGGTTTCGTCTGACATTGCAAATATTATTTTATGTATGTTGTCCAAACACGACTGCTCTGTTGACAGACAGCTGTTGTCTCGTCACCGTTCTTACGTCTTGGAGAGGAAGATAGACGTACCAGAAATAAAGAAAAACACTGCGACGTCTCCGGGTATCAGTCGTGAAACGGACTCCCCGCGGACTGTTTACATTTTGTTTCGCGGTTGCCAACGATCCTCGGAACGCTAGCTGGGACAAGGGCACTTGGCCGCAACGCATTAACTCTGTGGGAAATATAAAATTTCTTGGTCCAGAGACTCTAAAACACAGCAAGTCTGTTCTTTCCCTTTGTGTTCAATACCGGTCCATCATGACCTTCGCAAGGCACCGTGCTAAGGAGTTGGCACAACTAATAAGAAACGCGTGCTGTATCCCGTACTGCTTCTGAAGTAAACATACGAGTATTCACACTAGCCTTGTCAGTAGTGGATCGCAGTTTCTAGCTTAATGACTTCTAACTGAATCTGGTTGAAAATGTTAAACAGCCAGACGACGTTACAAACAAACAGTAAATATCACTTCGTGAAATTTTCGTAAAGAAACTTGCAGCTGGCTAGAATGGACGTGTAATCTAAGTTTTCAGTTTCTTTTAAAGTAGGGCCAATAACTGAGATGACCTGTAGATTTAAGATGTCGCGTGATCTAGAACGTCTAGGACATGCTGTGAATTCATAAAAAACGTGCACAGATGCGGCAGTACGTGCACTGCTACACGAAAGTGTTCTCTGCTCCGCTAAGCACTCATGGTTCCGTAAACTGTTGTGAGTAAAGGTTTTGAAGAAGTTTACGTCTTACCTTTTTGGGAGACCTGTCACATGGGTGGCAAATTCGTAGACTAAACAGCATTCATCTCGTCACCGCAGTCCGCAGCTCGTGGTCGTGCGGTGGCGTTCTCGCTTCCCACGCCCGGGTTCCCGGGTTCGATTCCCGGAGGGGTCAGGGATTTTCTCTGCCTCGTGATGACTGGGTGTTGTGTGCTGTCCTTAGGTTAGTTAGGTTTAAGTAGTTCTAAGTTCTAGGGGACTGATGACCTGAGGTGTTAAGTCCCATAGTGCTCAGAGCCATTTTTCGTCACCTCAAAGAACTTCAAAGTCTACACAGGTTACTGCACAGCCATGTGTGAAGAGGCAGTACAGAATGCATACAGTAAACGAAACTGTTGTTTTGTATGGTATTTACTAAATTCCTCCGGAGGTTTGCTCATTTTAGCAGTTCTTTCTGACGGTGAGATGAGCAAATGTTGGAGCAAGCTAGGAACAATTTGCTCAAAGCACAAACATGCAAGGTGCTGAAGCTGTTTGTCTCGAACAAAACACTGGGCTGAAGTGAAATGTGGACACTAGAACAGGCGAAAGTATGTGCGCCAAACGTTTTCATGAAATTGCATTAAGAATTTAGTGTATATACAAAATAATTGTAATTGTTACGCAGAGGAAACGACGGAGGGAGATGTCGCAACGTCGGTAGGGCTCGGTGACAAAAATGAGAAATTATTCGCCCTCAGAATGAATTCTTTGCTACCTAACCACCAGATGACTAGACTAGTGCACTATCTTAAAACTGAATGTGGCTCGTTTGATCTAGAGGGATTTGGTCGAGTAATGTTGCTTTGAGCCCTTGCAAATACTGACCCATCATGAAGCATACATACATTAGTGTAATTGTATAAACCAATTAATAAACAACTGTGAATAATAAAGAAGAAAATATTCATCGCGTGACACCGTAGTCCAGCAATACATCCCACGACTAAAGGATTAGTGTTAATAATGGGTTTTATTCAACTCTCACAAATATGTTCCGAGTGGTGGTGTCACATATAGTTATTGAACAAATGGTTCAAATGGCTCTGAGCACTATGGGACTTAACATCTGAGATCATCAGTCCCCTAGAAGTTAGAACTACTTAAACCTATCTAACCTAAGGACATCACACACATACATGCCCGAAGCAGGATTCGAGTCTACGACTGTAGCAGACGCGCGGTTCTGGACTGAAGCGCCTAGAACCGCTCGGCCACCGCGGCCGGCAGTTATTGAACACAAAAGATACATAGAAGCAAAATTTCTGACTTTACAGTGCAACCTTAGAGTCCATAAGCAGAGATATGGACCAGTGCATTAAACAACAACAACAACAACAACAACAACCAAATCTTAAAGTTCAACCGGCGCTTGCAAGTCGCTGTATATTTAAAAATTAACTACAACAGAAAAGTTCTCACGCTGGTAACCCAGCTGTGAGTCTATGTGCATTAATGAGTAGCGCAGTATTTCCAAGTCCCGAAATGATACACAACAAAATGTTTGTAAGTCTGAAAACGGAGTGCTTCAAAATATTTCTAAGTCTCCAGGAACACTTAAGTCCGCGCATCTCTCTGGTTACGCAATCTTGCTGAAAACCGACCATTCCTATCAAGCGATGAAGACAAAAGACCTCGAACTTTGTTCTGCCCGCCAATTTAAAAACTGCCCTACTCGATACAGCAACTTTCAACTTGACCACCACTCTTACATTTATATACATTTTAACATACATGCAATTCAAATATATATTGTAGAGAATGGATAGTGTCTTGAAAGGAGGATATAAGATGACCATCAACAAAAGCAAAACTAGGATAATGAAATGTAGTCTAATTAAATCAGGTGATGCTGAGGGTATTAGATTAGGAAATGAGACGCTTAAAGTAGTAAATGAGTTTTGCTATTTGGGGAGCAAAATAATTGCTGATGGTCGACGTATGGAGGATATAAAATGTAGACCGGCAATGGCAAGGAAAGCTTTTCTGAGAAAGAGAAATTTGTTAACACCGAGTATAGATTTATGTGTCAGGAAGATGTTTCTGTAAGTATTTGTATGGAGTGTGGCCATGTGTGGAAGTGGAACGTGCACAATAAATAGTTTGGACAAGAAGAGAATAGAAGCTTTCGAAATGTGGTACTACAGAAGAATGATGAAGATTAGATGGGTAGATCACATAACTAATGAGGAGGTACTGAATAGAATTAGGAAGAAGAGAAGTTTGTGACACAACTTGACTAGAAGAAGGGATCGGTTGGTAGGACATGTTCTAAGGCATCAAGGGATCACCAATTTATTATTGGAGGGCAGCGTGGAGGGTAAAAATCGTCAAGGGAGACCGCGATGAATACACTAAGCTGATTCAAAAGGATATAGTGAGAGGCACCCACTTGCCTTTCTCATACTGTGGCATCAAGCAGTCAGGCCTGCAAGATGGGTGGTTTGCCAAGCGAGTGGATTAGCAACATGAAATTCTCGTATCTTACGATTTTGTTACAAATTATCCTCCTGCATGAATAATACGCAACGGAAACACGCATCTGACTATAGAACTCTGTCTGCACACTACGCACTGGCAATACCACACTTACTTTTTGTCTTTGATTTAACGGCTTTTATACAAATTCGGGACATTATGATAACATACAATTTAATGAAATAGGCCACTAATCTCTTTCTTTTCACTATTCGATTTATTCATTAGCACACAAATTCTACAACCTACGACAATATCATAAGAGAATTTCCATACTACGGTCTCGTAATCTATCTACCACAACTGTGCACTCCCTGGATCGGATGGTGGATCTTTTATTATACCTCACACTTCGCCTCTCACAATCATTCTCCAGAAACATTCCTCCAGATCGAGCGATGCAGAAGGAACAGGCATACCCACAAAATCTTCCGAAACTACCTTGCTACTCCCATGCAAAACACACATATTCAAATTACAAGACATACCCAATACAACAATCTGAAATAATACACAAGAACCGTTACAACTTCATCATTTTCCGCTTTCCCACTTCAATCAATATTTAACCCAGTTTCACTCGACACTGCCCCAATTTGTAATTCCAGTTTCCTACTGTGAACTCTGGAGATAAACGCTCGTCTTCCTGTGCAATGCAAGCCAAGTGGCGTTGCTGGAAAAACGGCCGACTCACCTTGATTTTCTCTCAGAGTTTAAATTCAGCGTCACACGGAATGATATTTCTTAAATACTTCAATTTATGATACACACGCAATTCTTAAATATATCAGCTTATTGTACACACGCTATTAATTCTCAAATATTTCAGCTTATGGTACACACGATATTAATTCTTAAATATTTCAGCTTATTGTACCCACGCTAGTATCTCAACTTATAACTACACGTGGTCCCTTTGTGACCGTTGGTTTACTATAATCCCTTTAAAATTACCTGCCTCACTTTGTAATTTTCCCCACAAAAGATCCTAGGAAAGAGAAATGATTAGTTCTAACTACTCTTAAGTATTCCACATCCATACCATGCCTCCACGCTTTCATTACGGAGCACAACAAAAAACAGGTCTTCACAGCAGAAGGTTCAGCGCCAGAGTCGAGTCTGAAACATGGCCGTCTTTTCGTTCTCTCGCACCTCTCTCGAAGTGGGAGAAGCACCTTGCTACCTTATTGGTCGGCCACATTTCAAACGCTCAAAAGCTCTGGTAACTTCCATCTCTTTGGTCTCACCAAAGGTACCCAAAGGATCGACTCAAAGATGCTCATATCGATTCACTATCTGTGGTTAGCAGACGACCATACATTCATTCATTTACACCACACAGATCTCACCAAACGGGATGTAGGGATTTATTTTGCGGAAGTGCACATGTGATCAATTAAATAAATAACTTGTCATTCTTTCCCACACTGGTATCCGGCTTCGCTGTATTAATTGAAATTATTGAGTTACTTTTACACAAAAAATGTGTTGTTCTGACAAGAATTTCGTACCTATTCTCAATGTTGGGCGGTACTGTACCCTTTCATCACCGGCTACCCATGCAGAAAAAAATGGCACGGTACTATCCTTGCAATGCGAGGGTAGTTCCGAACATTTTTTTTTTTAGGAAAACTGTATTAAAACAAACGTAGCAATTCATCAAAATAACCAGGAGGAGACCTTAGCCCCTGGTGACCTCAAATAGACGACCAAATTATATTGTACTCTCCACAATCCTGAGTAACGTACACATACAAATATATAACAATCCACATGACAAATAAAACATCACATCATAGAAATGAAAAAATAATATTGAGATAAAATTTTGCTATAGTTACTGGGATCTTCGTTACTCATGAAATTTTAAATGGCTCACCGTCCAAACACAGAGCAAGTAATCTGACATTCATAAATTGCGCTGTAAAAACCCTTACACAGCAAAGTCTAAATACTAAACAAAATCAACAAAAGAAAAAAAATTCGTACACTAGTTACACGTAGAATGTCAGGCTCCATACCATTACTCTAAAATATACCTCAAACCTACAGAGAAATAAAAACTGAGAAGAAAAACAATAAAATATTCCACAAGTTACATACTGGTTACGTAATATAGTTCGTCTAAGACATCATGTCACACCTCATTAACTATCATCACCTAAACAATTGCCACAGCTACTCGACAGTGAGTTTAACCTTATCCTATATCCATCAGTACAAATACCTGCTGCTGAGCTAGTCAGTCCATCAACTTTGATCAATACTCGCAATAAATAGTTTATCAATAAGTGCTTGAATCCACCAGTAGCTCTCTTATCTTACTCTACTGTTCATTTCTCTGTTGTCACACATATAGACGACAAGAACTTGCATTTCGACTAGCCTTCGTTACACTTTAATGTGAAATGTCACCACTGTGATAATAAAAATAAGTGGCTTCAGTCAAAACACCAACAAGATTATTACTATGCACGACATCAAAATACATCAGTTAATTCCGATATTTGTTGTGCAATGCAAATTCTTCTCCCCTGTGACAACCTTACTGATCAATGCTACAAGAGCCGCTACGTTAGTATTACGCCACTGGCTAATAATTAAAGCATCATTGTACCAAATATTCTAATACACATGCTACGTGAACTTGATAACCCAGAACAAACCAAAAAACAAACACTAACTATTCTAAACACAACTATTAATAAAATACAATTACGCTTGCTGTCCCTTCAGGAATGAAACATATAAAAAAACATTTACACAATTACAAATACATTATTCCCTATCTTGCGAGTCACACGGAAACATTTCATTCTGTGATTTTCTTGGGGTCAAAAAGTTGCTGATAGTTTTCCTAGAACCACTGTCTCGGTGTCAAAGCTCTCCCATGGTTACCCGGACGAAAGTCTTTGAGTCACTCAATTCGGCATTTTGAACACACACTGAACAGTAAACTGTATCTCTCATTAAACACAAATGTCATAGTCACTCTCAGAGTACCATCCACACGAAACTGTTCGTCCAAAAAAATGGCCCTACAACTACTATTACCCACGGTTCTGTCCTTTCAGTTCATGGTGTAATTAAAAGTCGTGAGTTTCAACAAACAGCACTTATTCCCGCGCCAATTCAAGAAATGTCTCCTACTACAGACGCAACTGTCAATGTCCCACTCTAGTTTCTTGCCTTCATACAATAATTGTTCATCAAACGACAACTGTCCTCTAAGTATACCAAGTGTCCCACATGCAATTCACAAAGCACACTTAACAAGTCACTGCCAAAAGTTTATCGATCCCACCATTCAGTGGTCAAGACAAAACAAAACAATCGTCCTGTCTGCTAAGGACAACATCTTTTCCACCACTCACAATGTGGAAACACCAGTCCTTCACTTTCCACCTTATGGAAAGTCGCAGTCATCTTGTTTCACGGCTCCACAGTCCAGTACTAGTTACTAGTTGCTGGTAACCAATCCCCGCCGGGCTCTGTCGCGCCTCGTCCATTCAGCAGTAGCGCCGCTGCGCGCGCCGTTGAGCAGAAGAAACCACCCGCTGTTGCCTCCGCGGGATACCTTCCCCAGTCGTAAGGGTGGCGGAACTCATGAATGGCCAGTGATGCATGCGTGTCGCCCCAGGCCGTTGACCTGCTGTAGCGGGCGCGTGGAGCGCACCTCGTCCGACAATGGAGTGGGGAGTGCCGCGGCTGTGTCGCCTGTCGCCATGGTGACGTCAGCTCGGCCCGTTAGCGGTATGGGCGTTACGACACCCAATTAGCCAGATCTTCCGTGCATCTCGCAACATTACAGACAAAAGGATATACAGCATTTAAATACTCATTGATTACATGTATTATCTATTAGCTACATTGGTAACAAAAGAATCTTTGTTCTAAAAAGAACATAAAATTATACACCCTAGTTTTCTACACAGACAACATACATTTATCTATCCCTTTTCTATAGACAGCCCACACTCGCGCTATTCATTGTACCTGTCGTCCCTCATACAAAACATGAAGGTGTAAAATAAAGAACAAAATGAATAAGAAACAATCTATACAACTCATAATTACAATACAAAATAGTAAACTACTCTAACATCCTATCACAGTGAAAATATTAGAAACTGTTGATTCTCAAGCTACAATATACAATGAACCTTTGTGCTTGTGACAGACTGAAATTAATACCCCTTGAAAGTGTTCTAACAAAAAAAATAAGAATAATCTACATAGCTCACAATTACCTACCACTGGTTATTAAATATTAACTACTTTAACATCCTAACACAATAAACATTTTAGGAACTGATGACTAACTCTACAACATATAATGCACCCTTGTGCTTGTGACAGACTGAAATCAGTATCTCTTCACATATTTTACATTTCATTATATATAGCAATGTTTCTAGGACACGTATGACAGATCCTGACCTGACATCCAGGTTCATCCCAACAAACAATAAAACACAATAATGTTTTAGTTATGGATCGGTAGCATCCCCTTTACAGGAGTGTGCGCATTGATCACACTACTCTACGACTCTCACTCACCAGACATCACATTTTTCCTCTCATTCAATCCATTACCACACTAACAGAATAGGTTTAGAAGTCAGCTAACCTTATCACCACCACACTCACTACAACATACCATACCTTTGCTCCCTTATACTCAACCACATAACACATGAAGCTGTTTCAGAGATAGCATTCCAGTCTCCGAATTCGTCCTTTCACTCTGGCACCTCTCTCCATCGGCTTACCTCTGCATTTACTTTATGCTAAATATCAACTTAGAATCGCGATATTTCATCTAAGAACAAAAATACACAAATTATTCATCCTGCAAAACAACTGTACACATTATTGGAACCGTTTTGATTAGTTATACTGGTACCAGGCTTCAACAACAACAAAAAATATTATTTTTGCTAAATAGCATATTTTATGGTAAAAATTAGATCTACACTTATATTACATCTTACGTCAGTATTCCACAACGTTCACCATCTGGGTCTCATACTCCCTTTACGTCCTTTCATATTGTGCAGTTGTCCTCATCTCTTCATTCGTATTTCGGCTCTCCGTCCGTCCATTACTCCATCATTTCCTGGTCTTCCTTCGCCATTGGCATCAATCTCTATTGCAGCATACACAGGCCTCTCTGTAACATACATCTAAGACATCTCCACATTATTCAATTCTACTCACCTTTATTTTACCGCTGTTTCATCACGTCGAATCTCCCTTTATCATTCCCACTGCTTCACGTCGATTCTCTCCTCAAAAATTCACCTTTATCCACTACTATTTATCACGTCGCTTCTCTATCTACTATCTTTATTCACTCATTAATCATCACGTCGTTTCTGCTTGATCCTTATTCATACGACAAAAAACACGTACATACGCCACTCTGTCGACTCCTGTTCATGACTCATTCGACCAGTCTATTCCGTCATACTTCCTGACATCCCGCCTGAAAATTCTTACGTTCGATTTGACTCTGCACAACGTTACACACCACAAATAAATATACTGACTATCTACCATAAATTGACTACCTTAGATCTATCCTTAACTTTTCCATAATTTGATGTTAGAAATGTGATGAAGCCCTCGAGATTGTTTTCCTTTGATCGTCTCAATCAGTACAGCATTTTCATGTACAATCCGCCTCACTCTGAATGGTCCACTATACACAGTAAAAAATTTCCTAGTTAGGAATATGTGCTTACACGAAAATTAAATGTGTGCAGAGAATATACAAGCTGGGAGAATTGGGCAACCCAAGTGTTGGAAACTTAGGTGCAAGTGGCCTCTCTCACTAACACCAGATTCCGAACAACCATACACAGCACTTCATTATAACTGTCACCACGACAATGACATAATATAGATCAGATGGCATCTAAAAACTTCGATCACAATGTTTACCTCTTACATTACGTGTTTAGTATCTACAATAATCAAATCACCCTAATTAAACTGGACTCATTGGCATTATTACATAACATTTTAGCAACTGGATTCTTTGAAGAAACCGCTCTTTTACTTTACCGTTTGAAATAAAAAATTTGCAAATTTTACTGAGATACCAGCCTAACAGATTCCATTACTGCCGTTTTATTCTCTGATCAGAAGTATGGTATTTGCATTCCCTACATATTAGTTGAGTTTGTCTGCTACATAGACAATTTTCAGTGCCAGCTGCATGTGTTTTAAGAGCAAGATATTAAGGGCTGATATGTTGGATTAGTTTCTCCTATTCTTCAATCCATTACGACAAGAATGAAATGCCTGGATTCCATGCTCTCCTGTCATTCTGATACTTTCCGCCCTCGACACTATCTGACCTGTCTCCGTTCACGATATCGCTCTCATTACCCAAGTGTTGAAATGACGCGGAATCGTCTACGCCTCTGCCTGCTATCGCTATACCTCTGCGCAATTTCACTGGCAACTTCGTTATATGGATTCTAATGAACTCCGCTGGTTCGTATGTCACATCCAAATACCTGTTTCGTCTCAGCATTTTCTGACAACACGACACTGAATCCCTTATACCACATTCGTTACGATTTGGCATTATCAATATGCTTTGCGTAACCTGGTCCTGCTTACTTTGCGACCAGAATTCATTTAAATAGCTACTACAGTCTTTAAGGTCTTCCCGCATTTTCGCTCTAGCCTCGTCTCTCAAATAGTTATACACAAACTTCGTTTTGCGGAGCAATCCCCTCGATGAAGGTAACGAATCTTGAAATTGAGACAGCCTTGGACTATACCCAGTTGGGTCTGCCACCTGTTTTATCTGACACAACCGTTCTTCTGACTCTGTGAATTCGTCTTTCTCTTTCTGCCTATTTTCGCTTTCTGAGTTTATCTCACTCTCCCTCTGCAATCTACCCGGTGGTGTGTCACCTTCGCTACTGCACGCTAATTGCAACTGTGCTAGTTCTCCACTATGTTTCCTACTTATTTCTAATTGTGCCTCTTTAAACTGTAATGGTGGCTGTATCTCCTCCTGATCGGCACAAACCTCTCGCTGCGTACTGTCAGAACCTGTCTCGCCTCTTGTACTGATCTTTTCTGCATCTGCACTAATCGTATTCATTCTGACCACTACCTCTTCGATTCGCTCATCCGGCAAAACATCCCTACGTTCACTAGCATCACTCTCAATTGCAAATATTTGTACCTCCAAATTATTATCTTTTTCTTTCACTGCGTCACATACTTCCTTCAACGCACCCAGATCCTTCTCCCCCTCATCTAACCGATTATTAACTACGGGCAGACGCTCATCGATAACTGTGTGTAGCTTCCTCATTGCCTCTTTATTTCCCCTATCCATTGTTTCCAATCTCTCCTTAGTCTCCCTATCTCTCTCCTTATTATCTCTATTGATTGCTTCTAATCTTTCGTTATTTGCTTCCAATCCTTTCTTAGTCTCCCTATTCATCGCTTCTAATCTCTCGTTATTTGCTTCCAATCCTTTCTTAGTCTCCCTACTCATTGCTTCCAATCTTTCTTTATTCTCTCTATCCATTCTCTGTAAAAACTGCATTAGCCCATCGTTATTTCCTACTTTCGACGCGCTCACCTCGTTCGCCTGAGAACCCGTAGCTTCGCTAAGGGTAGCTACACTTTCACTCTCTACCTGACCGAGTCCCTGCTCGCCCGCGTCGTTCGGAAAGGCCCCCGATAGTGAACAAAGCCCACTGCACAAAGGCTCCCCTTGCAGAGGTCCACTGAACAATACAGCCTCTTCGGAGTGCCTGCCGTCCCCTCTCATTAACTCACGGTCAACACCTACTTCCCGCTGCACTGCTACATTCACGCCAGAATCGTTATTCTCCATGGTGACTATACTTTTAGCCTGCGACCTAGTTACTACGGACATTACGCAAAAAAATTATGAAACGATCTTCTAGCCTTGTGCGATACTGCAATTAATTACATAAAATAAAATAAAAGATCCTCACCAATCCAGAAAGAAATTGCAAACAGAAAAAACTTTACTTCTTAGCGCTATCACAATATATTCCATCAAAAAATAAAAAAAATTTAACAGCAAACCCTAACAACAAAATATCCTAACAAAAATGATCCTGGCAACAAAATTATCGTGACAAAAACGGAATCCTGGCAACAAATTAAATATCCTGACCAATTAGAAATCATCCTGGCAGGGTCGAAATTATGAGAGGCACCCACTTGCCTTTCTCATACTGTGGCATCAAGCAGTCAGGCCTGCAAGATGGGTGGTTTGCCAAGCGAGTGGATTAGCAACATGAAATTCTCGTATCTTACGATTTTGTTACAAATTATCCTCCTGCATGAATAATACGCAACGGAAACACGCATCTGACTATAGAACTCTGTCTGCACACTACGCACTGGCAATACCACACTTACTTTTTGTCTTTGATTTAACGGCTTTTATACAAATTCGGGACATTATGATAACATACAATTTAATGAAATAGGCCACTAATCTCTTTCTTTTCACTATTCGATTTATTCATTAGCACACAAATTCTACAACCTACGACAATATCATAAGAGAATTTCCATACTACGGTCTCGTAATCTATCTACCACAACTGTGCACTCCCTGGATCGGATGGTGGATCTTTTATTATACCTCACACTTCGCCTCTCACAATCATTCTCCAGAAACATTCCTCCAGATCGAGCGATGCAGAAGGAACAGGCATACCCACAAAATCTTCCGAAACTACCTTGCTACTCCCATGCAAAACACACATATTCAAATTACAAGACATACCCAATACAACAATCTGAAATAATACACAAGAACCGTTACAACTTCATCATTTTCCGCTTTCCCACTTCAATCAATATTTAACCCAGTTTCACTCGACACTGCCCCAATTTGTAATTCCAGTTTCCTACTGTGAACTCTGGAGATAAACGCTCGTCTTCCTGTGCAATGCAAGCCAAGTGGCGTTGCTGGAAAAACGGCCGACTCACCTTGATTTTCTCTCAGAGTTTAAATTCAGCGTCACACGGAATGATATTTCTTAAATACTTCAATTTATGATACACACGCAATTCTTAAATATATCAGCTTATTGTACACACGCTATTAATTCTCAAATATTTCAGCTTATGGTACACACGATATTAATTCTTAAATATTTCAGCTTATTGTACCCACGCTAGTATCTCAACTTATAACTACACGTGGTCCCTTTGTGACCGTTGGTTTACTATAATCCCTTTAAAATTACCTGCCTCACTTTGTAATTTTCCCCACAAAAGATCCTAGGAAAGAGAAATGATTAGTTCTAACTACTCTTAAGTATTCCACATCCATACCATGCCTCCACGCTTTCATTACGGAGCACAACAAAAAACAGGTCTTCACAGCAGAAGGTTCAGCGCCAGAGTCGAGTCTGAAACATGGCCGTCTTTTCGTTCTCTCGCACCTCTCTCGAAGTGGGAGAAGCACCTTGCTACCTTATTGGTCGGCCACATTTCAAACGCTCAAAAGCTCTGGTAACTTCCATCTCTTTGGTCTCACCAAAGGTACCCAAAGGATCGACTCAAAGATGCTCATATCGATTCACTATCTGTGGTTAGCAGACGACCATACATTCATTCATTTACACCACACAGATCTCACCAAACGGGATGTAGGGATTTATTTTGCGGAAGTGCACATGTGATCAATTAAATAAATAACTTGTCATTCTTTCCCACACTGGTATCCGGCTTCGCTGTATTAATTGAAATTATTGAGTTACTTTTACACAAAAAATGTGTTGTTCTGACAAGAATTTCGTACCTATTCTCAATGTTGGGCGGTACTGTACCCTTTCATCAGGTTGCAGTAGGTACTAAGAGATGAAGAAGCTTGCACAGGATAGATTAGCATGGAGAGCTGCATCAAACCAGTCTCTGGACTGAAGACCACAAAAACAACGACAACACATTTGAAGTTCATTTGCACTCTGATATTACATGATTCCATTTTATATGTAGCCAAATAACTGCATATATTCAAATATTACATACTATAAAACGGAACTGCAGGAGCCAAGTAGACGACCTTATTCAACATGCTCCTGGAGCACCACGCTACTCAAGTGATCTAACGAACATATTAGCCGGCCGCTGTGGCCGAGTGGTTCTACGCGCTTCAGTCTGGAACCGTACGACCACTACGGTCACAGGTTCGAATCCTGCCTCGGGCATGGATGTGTGTGATTTCCTTAGGTTAGATAGGTTTAAGTAGTTCTAACTTCTAGGGGACCGATGATCTCAGATGTTAAGTCCCATAATGCTCAGAGCCATTTGAACCATAATTCATTCATACTGGCGGTAATCATGTTGAGAAAGGATTGTTTTGGCACTACCGTATAAAATATTCAAAAAATCTTTATAACAATTTTTGAGTTTGTTCAACAACATTATAAGTATAGTTATTCTACTGATAGCTTCAAGACCTATCTAGCTGTGTGTCGTACACATATACAGCGTGTCTGTAGCTTTTGTTATTGATTTTATAAATAATTTTGTATTTAAATGTTAGTAACGTCGTCAATGTTGACTTTAGCGAGTTCGTCTCTCCACCGCAGTTCTGCGCTGTCTTTAGAATTCTGATAGCATGTCTGGAAGCGGCTAAAGTATTTTGATTGTGAATGGCCTAAGTCGCAAGTTTTAACGTCGACAGGTCTTGGCCTGCTTCAGGCACGCCGTGGCGCCTCCTCCCACCCTAACATGGAGGCTTTCCAGGACGCGACACCGCTTCAGCGCTGGCGAGCGCTCCCCACCCCGACTGCGGCTCGCCTCAGCGGCAGCGGACACACCACTGAGCGTCCGCTGACCCACGTACCTGGCCCGGCCATTAGCATGGAACTTCACAGGCATATAGTTCAGTCAAACCTATGTTTCAGAATACCTCACTTAGCGGACTCGCTACTCGTTAGGTCACAACGTCAGTGACAGGTTAGAGCAGCTGTTCTCAAACTCTTTTTGGTGACGGAACCCTTTTGAAATACTGAATATTTTAAGGAGCCCTAACATAAGCAAAATGGTATTTTATGCTCATTCTTCAATTACAATAATTTAATGAAAATCATACAAAATAGGTGCAGTATACATCACTGACTTGTACAACAATATGCAAAGCAACAGTACACAAAATAACACTATGTTTATTCCACTGTAAATTAATGAAATTGTTTCCATTTAATGGGAAGTGTTGTTTTATTTTTGAGCAACTTTTTGATGCAGGTATTGATAGAAGAGAGCTGAAGACGCATATCAGGCTCAGCATCCGGCCCATTGCGGTATTTGTCTTCGTAGCTGCTTATGCTGAGAACCCAATTTCAAAAAATTCAAATGACTCTAAGTACTATGGGACTTGACATCTGGGGGTCATCAGTCCCGTAGACTTAGAACTACTTAAACCTAACTAACCTAAGGATATCACACACATCCATGCCCGACGCAGGATTCGAGCCTGCGAGCCGGCCGGAGTGGCCGTGCGGTTCTAGGCGCTACAGTCTTGAACCGAGCGACCGCTACGGTCGCAGGTTCGAATCCTGCCTCGGGCATGGATGTGTGTGATGGCCTTAGGTTGGTTAGGTTTAATTAGTTCTAAGTTCTAGGCGACTGATGACCTCAGAAGTTAAGTCGCATAGTGCTCAGAGCCCATTTTTCGAACCTGCGACCGTGCCAGAAGCGCGGTTCCGGACTGAAGCGCCTAGAACCGTTCGGCCACGGCGGCCGGCAACCCAATTTCAAGCAAGTATGTTGCTAGCAATGGGAGGAGAGTCAGAGGCTATGTGGCAAGTTTGGATATTCATCACGAACCCTACACAAAAGATGAGATGTTCAGGAAGACTTTTGCGTTTGACAACTCATTTTTGCTGCTGGCTTCATATTTTTGACTCTGCCTAATGACAAAGAAAGGTATCTTATACTACAAGACAACATAAGTCTTATATGCTTGTCAGTGTGTGTAGAATTGCCTTGTGTTGATATGTTTCCTTTTTACAGCGCTTAGTGATGGGATAACGTATTCCCATAACATGTTGTGGCAAATATGTCACACATTTGACAACTGGTGCGTAACATTCTCAGTACTGGCTAAAAATCAGAACTGTTTAACGAACCACTGGGTCCTCCTGGATTCAACATCAGGAGACCTTGGTACTGTTTTAACACTGCGAGCAGCGGTTTGATATTCCGCGGTCTCTGATAATACGACAGGACGGCAATTCAAATTGCTGTCCGACCATCCGGATTTGTGTTTTCCGTCTCGCTAAGCCCTACGAACCCGTGCAATATAAAAAAAATTATTTTTAAAATTTTTCGCAGAACTAACCTTTATTATCACAGTAAGCAACGAATGCCAGAATAAATTGCAAGATGGTGTTGGTTTCACTTTGAAACCAATGCGGCATAGCTTTCAACCACCCATCATTTCATGTGATATATTTCAAAGCACTTTCACATTTTTCCTAGACACAGTCTCACATAGGAACTCATACTCTCTAAAACAAATTATAGTCTTAAGTAATAATCAAAAACTGCTCTTAAATTTAATAAATCTCTATCAAAAGTACGTACTGCTCATAAAAGCAGTAGTAGAAGCTAAGATATGTGTTACAATAAATTTAGATATGCTTATTTTTACTGTCACTGATGTCCGCAGTACGATCATTGTAAAAACATGCCATATCTCTCAGTCTGCGTGTATCACGTACCACAGTCTCCGCGCCGACTGTTGCTTTGAACGCCGTAAGTGGCTGCTACAGTGCACTACGGTTCGTAGAAGTACGTCAATGTACCACTAGACGTCTCTCTCTTGCAGAAGGATCAGTGGTTCCTTGCTTAAGGCACTGGTACTTCAAACAAAATTAATATATATATGGAGATGGTATACCATCTTCATATACAGGGTGTTACAAAAAGGTACGGCCAAACTTTCAGGAAACATTCCTCACACACAAATAAAGAAAAGATGTTATGTGGACATGTGTCCGGAAACGCTTAATTTGCATGTTAGAGCTCATTTTAGTTTCGTCAGTATGTTCTTCCACCTACGCTCAATGGAGCACGTTATCATGATTTCATACGGCATACTCTACCTGTGCTGCTAGAACAGGTGCTTTTACAAGTACGACACAACATGTGGTTCATACACGATGGAGCTCCTGCACATTTCAGTCGAAGAGTTCGTACGCTTCTCAACAACAGATCGATGGATTTGTAGAGGCGGACCAATTCCATGGCCTCGAAGGCGGACCAATTCCATGGCCTCCACGCTCTCCTGACCTCAACCCTCTTGACTTTCATTTATGGGGGCATTTGAAAGCTCTTGTCTACGCAACCCCGGTACCAAATGTAGACACTCTTCGTGCTCTTATTGTGGATGGCTGTGATACAATACGCCATTCTCCAGGGCTGCATCAGCGCATCAGGGATTCCATGCGACGGAGGGTGGATGCATGTATCCTCGCTAACGGAGGACATTTTGAACATTTCCTGTAACAAAGTGTTTGAAGTCACGCTGGTACGTTCTGTTGCTGTGTGTGTCCATTCCATGATTGTCATTTGAAGAGAAGTAATAAAATGAGCTCTAACTTGGAAAGTAAGCGTTTCCGGACACATGTCCACATAACATACTTTCTTTCTTTGTGTGTGAGGAATGTTTCCTGAAAGTTTGGCCGTATCTTTTTGTAACACCCTTTATACAGGTATGTAGTTAAGGCTCACCGGTCATTTGACGATCTTCTTCTGTGCGGATGCACAAAGAGTGCCCGAGCTCTAACAGGAATTGGCAGCAAGCCGCGAGTTATGAGTACAATGGGCAGGAGCACTATGAGTACAGTGCGAGACAATAAGTTGGGAATGTGGGTCTCACGGGAGGCGTGCCAGAGATAATTCCCTGCAGCCGCACTATCCTCTGTGTCCTCCGTGGCTCAGATGGATCCGCTACGGTCGCCGGTTCGAATCCTGCCTCGGGCATGGATGTGCGTGATGTACTTAGGTTAGTTAGGTTTAAGTAGTTCTAAGTTCTAGGGGACTGAAGACCTCAGATGTTAAGTCCCATAGTGCTCAGAGCCATTTGAACCATCAGATGGATCGGTCAGAGAGCTGGTTGGCCTCTGTAATAAAAAACTGAGTGAAAGAATCAACAACGAACTTGAACGGATGTCATGTGACGTCCGCAACGACCAAACACAACGTACAACAACAACAACAACAAATGTGGATAGAGCGTCTGCCATGTAAGCAGGAGATCCCGGGTTCGAATCCTGGTCGGGGCACACATTTTCAACTGTCCCCGTTGACTTCTATCAACGCCTGTATGCAGCTAGGGGTATTCATTTCATTGTAACAAAATTAATAAACTGGTGGTTCGAGGCAGAAATCACTAGTGCTCGAAGCTTTAAGGAAATTCCGAAATGACTCCGTTGAGAGGGGCATGGCCCATTTCCTTTCCCATTCTCGCCAAACTAAGCTTATGCGACACCTATATTGATCTCATCATCGACTGGACTCTAATCTGCCTTCCTCCGGGATTCCATTTTGATCTTCGCGTAAATGTAACTACAGATACTACTTCTACGAGCGAAATGTGTTTTCTCCTTGATGAATTCACTTCTTCTACACACATACCTACAGCTCCCTAGACACAATAAAAAGATGCTTGTTGATTGCGACACGCACTATTCGTCGTCGTCGTCATCTATTGTCGTGCAAAATAATTCTGCAATCTATGCAGCTGCATACGCATCTACCGTATGTTCATCACATTACTCTGATTTTCTGGACACGTAGCCATGTCACTCATGCCGCGATTCTCTTCAAGAAAATTTGCAGTTTTCCGAGTATAACAAATACTGAATATGATGGATGGCCCATTTTTATTAAACCATTTGTTACGGACCATTTCGGGTTTAGCACGTAAGCTAAAGTAAAAAAAATAATACGGTACATGATGAACAATAGAATCTCCTCCAGTTGAACTATCATTGCCCGCATCTCGTGGTCGTGCGGTAGCGTTCTCGCTTCCCACGCCCGGGTTCCCGGGTTCGATTCCCGGCGGGGTCAGGGATTTTCTCTGCCTCGTGATGGCTGGGTGTTGTGTGCTGTCCTTAGGTTAGTTAGCTTTAAGTAGTTCTAAGTTCTAGGGGACTTATGACCACAGCAGTTGAGTCCCATAGTGCTCAGAGCTATTTGAACCATTTTTTTTTTGAACTATCATACGTTGGGGGAGAAAAACACATAAGCTTGAAAGACGATGAAAACACAGCGAGACGTTTTAGAAAGTAACCCTGAAAGTGTGGACGTCACGACAGTGCCATGCCTGTGGCCTGAACGCTGCCAGTACGTTGATCTGAATTTCCAGAGAGCGCTCGAGCACAGCTGCGTGCCGGTCAGTCCTAAATACACACGTTACACAGGGACTGCCGACACAACTGGAAAAGCAGAATGTTAGCTTGATGGACTATCAGTAACGGGATACTCAGCGTGGAAACAGCCAAGGGTACACACGCTGATACGACCCCGTTCACCAGAACAAAGAAACGAAACGTTGTCGAAAATACCATGTGGAACTGCAAAACTATATTAAGTGGGTGACTAGGCAGAACTCTACCTTGTTTACATCAGCGTACTGTTCTGAAGGAGTTTCCTAAAATTTTGAAATTACGGACGTAATTCAAATTTGCTCTTTCACATGAACAAGTACTAGACTGGCTTACTCAAGACAACAGCTCTTTTTTTTCATCTTAGCGGAGTTTATATTTGTTATAGTGGAAAATGCGTACGTTCATTTTACCCCTAACATAATGCTATCAGCGACTTGGCTCAGATGCTGCATACAGAGTTCAAGAACAGAGATGCCAAAAGTTGAACGTGGCATTTTTTCACAAAACTTGTCTTCAGTGCTATTGCATGCTCGGTGCTCTGTTGCATGTCCTTAGACTTGTTCCAAGTCCCAAATTATAGAGAAAGTTATTCAAACATTGTTTACTACATGGCTCCTGGTGTTTTTGTCAAGCGGTTCCGTCTGGAAAATGGTTCAAATGGCTCTGAGCACTATGGGACTTAACATCTGAGGTCATCACTCCCCTAGACTTAGAACTACTTAAAACTGACTAACCTAAGGACATCACACAAATCCATGCCCGAGGCAGGATTCGAACCTGTGACAGTAGCGGTCGCGCTGTTCCAGACTGAAGCGCCTAGAACCGCTCGGCCACAACGGCCGGCTTCCGTCTGGAGTCTGGAGTTTAGTGTACCAAGGTTTCCTGAGACAGTTTCAAGGGACAACTCACAACCTTTTGGTGAGCGGACACAGTTTTTTGAGCTGCAACAGAGATTTTGCAATTACAGAGAAACGAATAAATGTAAGCAAGACCTTTGTTCTGCAAGATTTACACAAGATTGTTCGGTCAGCTGAGGCTGTCAACCGATTCCACGTAAATGCAATGCTTCTCTGATTTTGAAGATGCTGCTCAAACATTGTCTGAAAAGGTGTTTAACATCTCCCAGTGCAGTATGATTAAAGTGTCTCGTGCTCTTCCATGTCGGGCAGCTGTTAAAAATTATCACACTGAAACACAAGAATAGCAAACTGTCACTATATTCAAAAGACGAAAGGCCCTGGCGGATTTGACATGCCGTACTTCATCTGAGAGGCCAGCCACGTTTATCAGCTGCAAAAGAGAATTGTTCACGGTGTTGTCATTTCTTTCTCAACAGAATAGGGAGCTCTACAGAAGCCAATAGACGCGCAAAAACACCGCACTTCGTTTCCACAGAAATAAATGAAATTGCTGGCGTCAATTAAACTTCTCAAAGTCCGTCACGAATGTCACCTCATACGTCCGAAACGCGAGTGCATTGCCTCAACAATTCCGTGGATACCGGAGTTGCTATCATACGTTTATACGTAAAAGACCATGCGGAGTTCATCGTTTGACAGTCGCGTAGGTAGGGCATTACAAAACATTTTGATCTCTGAAAATGAGATGGAAACCATATTGGATGGCTGGGTAAGCAACTTTTCCTTATTTTGTTTCGTTACTACTTGGACATCTAGGTCTCCAACAAGAAAACAAACATATAGTTTGTCCGTTAAGAACAAAGCAATGTTTAATAGCTCATTTACTTCTGTTATTGTTCTGTGCAGTACGCCATACTTCCAGCAAAATATGCTAGTTCTTTTAAAGGTGCATGTAAAATAATGTATTAGTGTGTCACCTCTGTTTGGATACATTTTTATAAGATGCGGAATAACTTTGGCAAACTGAATCTTCTTTTTCAAGTTTCGAATGTTGAGACTCCTGTAATTGGACCCCAGGCCGAATTGCTCAGAATCGGCATATATACCCAGTACCAGAGGTGGAAACAAGCACTACACTGACGGAAAACACAGAAAATCTAAATCCGGATGACTCGAAGGAGATGTGAAGCGTTGTCCTCCCAAATGCAAGTCCAGTGGCTCAATCACTGCAACAAGCCACTCTGTTAGAATGGAGGAGGCTATCTGCACAGAATAAGTAGCAGTGCGTAACTGCATATTACCTCAGTGTATCACCTATCGCTGTTAATATTGTTCCATAATTTAAGATTTGTAAACACCTAAAATTCACTGAGAATTTAAAATTGTTTGACAGACAGATTCAAATCCAGGAGTCATATGATGACTTATTTGGTATGAGCGTTGACAGTAAAAATCAAAGATTCGGCGTCGATTACGGATTCGCCTCTCTTTTCTAATGTCATTAAGTTTCACAACACTGCAGAGTGAAAATTCCATTCTGGAATCTGTTGTGACAAACATTTGTGTGGTATCAACCACGACTTCGATTATAGATGGTACTCGTTTTCGCGTATGCTATAATAATGGAACTCAAATATAACTTAACCGTCAAATTCGGTCACTCTCGCACTGCACACGACAAATTTCTAGAAATAGTAGCTTGTGTTCCAGAAAAAAATTTAAAAAAATTACGACTTTTCACTGAAATAAACATGTATTTGTGAAAAGTGGAACAGATCTGTCTCCCCATACTACGATAGTCAGATGATGGCCTCAATGTTCAGTGTGTGCCCAGGATCTGATTTCGGAGCAGAACAACTGAGATGTCGGTTGTGTGTCGGAAGATTCACCGTGAATCAAGCTTCTGTATGCGAGAATTCTGATCAAGTTCAAAGGCACGTAACTTCAATAGCTAGACACACACATAAACCGTGGCGTGACCGAGTTCATTGTCGCACGAGTGAAACCATAATTCATGATGTTATACAAAGTACAGCAGAAAGCGGAACATATAAAGTCAGGAAGTTCCTCCACATACCGTTTTCTCTCTACACTTAAGTGATTTTTACGATATTGCAGCGCCTGTGTTGTTACGAAGTACGCTGCAAAGTTCCTTCCCGGTCCGGCACGAATTTTCTTTGTAGTCATTCCAATACACAGCTGATGATCGTCCGTATAGCAACTGTGAATATATTTCATGTGTCAGTGCTATTTCTCGCCTGTTTTTCGTAGAAAAACTTCGTTGCGCGAAACTGATTAATATCATTTTTAATAGGTAACGGCCTATTTGTTACTGTATAACTCGTGGCCGGCCGGAGTGGCCGAGGGATAGGTTCGAATCCTGCCTCGGGCATGGATGTGTGTGATGTCCTGAGGTTAGTTAGGTTTAAGTAGCTCTAAGTTCTAGGGGACTGATGACCTCAGACGTTAAGTCCCATAGCGCTCAGAGCCATTTGAACCATAACTCGTGGTTCTCCGGGGCTTTCAGTGTTTATTGAAAGCATAAAATTCATTAATACATCAAGACTGATAAGTTTCTCTTTTAGGGACCTTTTCAGATGATACTAGCTTCCTGGTATCATTACTTATCACGGCCATAATATACCAATATATTTCAGTTTTTGAAAAACCTTATAACTACGTCGCGACCATTGCTTTAAGGTTTAACAACTTTATAGCAGTTAGTTAACAACATTATAGCTGTTACGAAGCATAGGACACGTGTAGATAAGCAACCAAGGACTGTTTCTTTCATTTTGCCAGTGCAGAAACGCTCTAGAGAGAGTATAGCTATTATTTCTGGTCACTGTTATAATCTTTTGCAGCAATTTATGATGCACCTTAGATGGTCACTTGTTCGCTCTTAGTGATCCGCATCATCAAACCCTGAACTAAAACTTTCGCACCTACGTGGGGACTATTGATCGACTCATTAGCTTCTTGCGTAAACCTCGCAGATTCGTCTATGAGCCTTACCTACTGCCGTATTTAGAGCGATCAAATAACGAAACATTCCCTGACGATGCACACGTGTGGCGGCCTTTACGATGCCGCTCATGTTTATAAACACCTGCCGTCTCCATTATACACAGCTCCAAATAAGAGTATATTTACAGTCGAAACAGCAGCTTTGGCAAGGTCAAAGTCAAATGGCAGCCTAGTCGCCGTGCAGCCAGGATTTATTAACGCATCTTCTTTTCCGTATCATGTATCTCAGAATAGATGTCTGTCCTTAAATATCACGTGGAGCGGGATCTGTTGTACGCAATATGAAATGGTATTAATTTTAATTTTAATAATGAACAGCCTCAGTTGCACCGTTTACCTAGAATCTACCTAGGTTTCAGTCGGGATAACCTAACCTTCTTCAGAATAACAGTATCTACCGTTTGACCCTATTGGACATCGTCAAGCTAAAACTACAAATCCATAAATTATCGTCAAACTTTAAAACTTATCTGGCACATTATAGAGTTCCAGTACAGCACTCGTGGCTGCCGCACAGTGGTCGCGAAGTAGGGCCGAGGCAGTGCCAGGTAAGTTTTACAGTTTGACAATAATTTATGGATTTGCAGTTTTAGCTTGACGATGTCCACTATGGGCAAACGGTAGATCTCTGTTATTCTGAAGAAGGTTGGGTTATCCCGACTGAAACCTAGGTAAATTCTAGGTAAACGGTGCAACTGAGACTGTTCGTAATTAAAGTTAATATTTATACCGTTGCTGACAGGGCCGCGAAATGTTGAAGATAATATGAAATCGAACTAGTGCGACTGCGTGACGCAGTCCTTAAGACTCTAAACTGTTTTTTACCTTCCACGATAGCTACTCATTGTTTGACTGGTGGCACGTTATTGGCTTAAAGGAAATAAGAAGGCATATAAAGTGGTTTATAGAAATTAGTGATACTGATAAAAGTAGCAATATGTGAGGAAAGTATACGAAAGACGAGTATGATGTTGAGAGAGCAGTGCTACCTGTAGCAACCACCAAATGCAAACCAGAGACACTGCTGTCTGCTTGGGGCGCTTACACACAGCGTGTAAGAGGCTAACAAGCAAGAGTGGCGCTGAGGGTGAGTCAGTGAGGGCAGACACGTAACGCAGCCAACTTGTGCCTCGACAATGATCAACTTTTTTTCTGGAATACTGCGATAGAAACCATACGCAAGTGTCGTGAATAAAGTAAGGGTATTCTTGGTACTCAAGCCATGCCATTTAGAGTAAAAGTTTCCAACTTTCGTCAGCTGTCTCTGCCACGTCAACTGGAATAAAACTGCTGACAGCCAAGCTTGGTATTTTTTCTGCTTATAACGGTGTTTATTTAAACTTAAAACAATGAAATATGTCAATAATGACGTGTCGTTAGAAAAAAAAATCTAGTTGAAAATTCAATATTAAGGGGACATCTGCCTGTGCTGGAACTGGCCACCTTCCAACTACCCCTCCTGCACGGCGGAGTCAACTTTGTATTTCCAAATGGAAACCTCCTCCTCCCCATTTTATTGTATGTTCGAATTCTACGTCAAAAGATACGTACGGTTTAGTTAAACCATTGTTTCCGTTCGTGATAGATGGAGCTGTAATCGACAGATTTGCAATTAAGAACCGACACATTTGAATCTAAATTTCATTTACGATGTAAATGCAAACCTTTGCTTTCTAACGGTTGATGTTTATCTTCAAGATTTTATTTAGATTTGCAAATTTGATAGTACGGTACAGATGGTTAGCCGTTTCACTGTCTTGTTAGACACTGATTTTAGCGTGATCCAGGTACAACGAATTGGATGTAATAGTTTCCTATTTCTTTTGGGATGCTTGATGTCGGTGAGTCCCGTTGCCACTCATTACTGGGGCGCTTGACATCGGTGGCTACTCTTGTCTCTCACCACTGAGGTGTTTCTTGCAGCCTCACCATAAATAAAAATCATTTCGATGTTGTCTTCAACAGATACAGCATCCACCAGGCCAGCTGTGATACAACAGGCTCCAGCGAGGAGTGGTGCCGAGGCGTTCGTGGTCGTGCTTATAAAGCCGTGTGGGACGCGAATGTTTGCACGATATGTGACATTCCTTGGTAGGTGCGCCTGTCACTGTTTACTTCTTGGAAATGGTTCAAATGGCTCTGAGCACTATGGGACTTAATTGCTGAGGTCATCAGTCCCCTAGAACTTAGGACTACTTAAACCTAACTAACCTAAGGACATCACACACATCCATGCCCGAGGCAGGATTCGAACCTGTGACCGTAGCGGTCGCGCGGTTCCAGACTGAAGCACCTAGAACCGCTCGGCCACTCCGGCCGGCTTACTTCTTGAAGATTTTACCTTATTACAGTGGTTGTGGTTTGTATTCCCTGGAAAACGAGTAGCGGCAAGCGTGAGAGTTAGGGTGGTTGGATGGAAGCACACACCAGAATCATCCAACCTGATGGCGGGGCCACCGAAATAACACTTTCAGATGGTTTTGGGACTCATCAGAAGCGACCCCGTATGGAACAGAAAACAGTGTTACCATGCAAGTGGTTTAGTTGCCAGCAACGTCATTGTTTAGCCACATTATTAGCACCGTGTAATCACATTTGCAACATTCAGGTAACGTTGAACCTCAGTATCAACCGTCAGAACACAAAGGCTTACATTTACATCGTAAATGACACGTACGAGCAGAATCAAATTCGTAGGTTCCTAGATGCAGAAACAGGCGATTACAGCGCCCTCTACCCCGAATGGAAAACCAACGGTTCGGCGTAACTTTTGGCGTAGAATCCGAAAATGCAATAAAAATGGGGGAGGGGTTACCGTTAGAGAATACAAAGTTGACCCACCCACGTAGGAGAGGTGTGGTTAGGAGGTGGCTAGTTGTAGCACAGACAGATGCCCCCTTCACTAATATTAATTTTTCACCGAGAACCTTTTTATAGATGCGTCGTTTTCGAGATATTTAGTTGTCTCAAGTTAAAATAGACATCCTGTAAAAGCGAAACTGCAGCGTATGGAATCTCTCAAAAGGAATGCCGAAGTGACACACAAGAATGCTTCTGGCAGCTCTCGCCTGCTGCGGGATTCAGTGAAGTCAGATCGCACCACACTGGCGTTGCCATTCCCTCTTCCTGACGACAATGGTAGAGACAGCTATCGGAAGCTCGAAGGTTTTATTAGAAATGATGAGTTTCCGAGAAGATTTTGTTTAGGCCATAGGCAAGTCGGGAGCAGGTCGTTAAAAGTTTGTCTTTCTGTTGTCTGTAGGAACATGTTGATCTCGGACATTAGGTGTCGAGACTGACGCATACTCGACGTTCCACCATAGACAGTAGCATGAATTTTTAGCCATCGGTTCGGCATCCAGGTGATTCAGCCAAGGACGGCCAAGGGTAAGAGGTTTGCTTATTCCGTTTGCTATTACGTACTCGAAGCCTTATGAGACAGACAACATGCCGACTGCGTTCTGCCTTTACTGCAACCACCGGAAGGATGTTGTCATGGTGTATTACGTGACAACCCCGTGCAGGTGAGGTGTGTGCGAGACGATCAGCTAAACCTGTATCGCATTCTGCTCGTTACTCTAGGAGGAGTTTGCAGCGGTCACGCCAGAAGGACGGACTGCAAAGTCAGCTGATAATCGGTCTGTTTACCATTGACTCCTGTGCTATACCACAAAGTGACAACGTCGTATTTTGAATGCTAGAAGTTGGGGTTCATCGTCATCCGTCGAAACATATGCGGAAGGGGAGGCAGGTTCTCCAAGTGGTAAACGCGGTTGTCTACGCACATACGTACATACGCAGAAGGCGAAAATACAAAGATATAAAAGAGCAGTGCATCGGCGGATGTGTCGCTAGCACTTAGGTGATTCGTGTGAAAGGGTTTCGGATGGGATTACGGCTGCATGTTGGAGAGTTATAGACTTTGAATGAGGATATTCAACATTCCGAGATCCAGTCTCAAGAATGTGCCGAGAATGCCAAATGTGAGACATTGCCTCTCAGAATGGACAACGCAGTGGCCGACGGCTTCACTTAACTACAGAGAGCAGCGGCATCTGCGTAGAGTTGTCACTGTTAAGAAACAAGCATCACTGCGTGAAATAGCCGCAGAAATCAGTGTCGGACGTCCGACGAATGTATCGGTTAGGACAGTGCGGCGAAATACGCCGTTAATGGGCTATGGTAGCAGACGACCGATGTGGCCGCCTTTGCGAACAGCACGACTTCGCCTGCAGCGCCTATCCTGGACTCGTGACCATATTGGTTGGATGACCATATTGGTTGGACTCTTAAACGACTGGAAAACCGTGGCGTCGAGAGCCGATTTCAGTTGGTGAGAGCTGGTGGTAGGGTTCGGGCATGGCGCAGATTTCACGAAGCCATGGACCCAAGTTTTCAACAAGGCACTGTGCAAGCTGGTGGTGGCTCCATAATGGACTGGGTTCTCCGGTGCAACTGAACCTTTCATTGACTGTAAATAGTTATGTTCGGCTATCTGGAG
The DNA here is from genome assembly GCF_023898315.1 of Schistocerca nitens. Classification (NCBI taxonomy): domain Eukaryota; kingdom Metazoa; phylum Arthropoda; class Insecta; order Orthoptera; family Acrididae; genus Schistocerca; species Schistocerca nitens. The sequence goes on along the minus strand of NC_064614.1, from coordinate 562,089,168 downwards.
ACCATTTGCAGCCATATACGGACACCATGTTGCCAAACAACAATGGAATTTGTATGGATATCAGGTCACCAGTCACCAGTCACTGGGCCACAGTTGTTCGCGATTGATTTGAAGAACATTTTGGACAAGTCGAGCGAATGATTTTGCCACCCAAACCGCCCGATATGAACACATCGAACATTTATCGGAGATAATCAAGAGCTCAGTTCGTGCACAAAATCACCCACTTGCAACACTTCCGCAATTATGGACGGCTGCAGTATCAGCATAGCTCAGTATTTCTGCATCGCGATTCCAACGACCTTTTGAGTCCATGCCACGTCGAGTTGCTGCTACACGCCGGGCAAAAGGAGGTCACCGAGCGAGGTGGCGCAGTGGTTAGACACTGGACTCGCATTCGGGAGGACGACGGTTTAATCCCGCGTCCGGCCATCCCGATTTAGGTTTTCCGTGATTTCCCTAAATCACTCCAGGTAAATGCCGGGATGGTTCCTCTGAAAGGGCACGGCCGACTTCTTTCCCCATCCTTCCCTAATCCGATGAGAGCGATGACCACGCTGTCTGGTCTCCTTCCCCAAACCAACCAACCAACCAAAAGGAGGTCAAACACGATATTAGGAGGTATCTCATGACTTTGTCATCACAGTGCATATTAGACACACACAGTGCTCATGTAAGTCGTAAGTGGATACAATAGGTGATTTTCCCCTGCAATACAATGCTCGAGCACACATGACTCTCCCCATAGTCACGCATCAGAAAACAGATGGGTCGTCATCTTGATATCCTGGACTGAATCCCGTAGCCTGCAGTGGTTTGCTCTCGAGAGGCGTGTTTTAAAACCTGGTCATATACACTCAGAGCATTTGGTGTATTTGGTTCAACGCATTTTATACGCCCATTAACTATTTTACCTGGCTCTATGTTTCCGAGCACAGGTCCAATCAAAGTAAGGCATGTGATAAAATTATGCACCTTTGTCTTCGCGGCAATTTTGTTTTGAAAGCCATGATTCCACTTGTCGTTCATATTCCAATGGTAGAAAACATACCGCTTTTCTCCGTGCGGTTCCTGCGTGCTTACGTCACGAAACGGAAAGAAGATGCCGGCCGCGGTGGCCGAGCGGTTCTAGGCGCTTCAGTCGGAAACCGCGCTACTGCTAAGGTCACAGGTTCGAATCCTGTCTCGGACATGGATGTGTGTGATATCCTTAGGTTAGCTAGGTTTAAGTAGTTCTAAGTCTAGGGGAGTGATGACTTCAGATGTTAAGTCCCATAGTGCTTAGAGCCATTTGGAAAGAAGATACAGATCAAGGTAGGGGTGTTTAGTTACGTTCTGATTCGGACAAAGACTTTGCCATAGATCAGTATGAGACTGAGACAGTTGTATGATTGTTACATTAGGTGTGTAACTCGACGAGCTTCTTAAACCTTGTTGTAAGTAATGAAGATTTAAAATTGTAATGAAAAGAAAAATACATACCGAAAATTGACGCCCAAATACAAAAGATGAGATCGACGAGAACGGTATAGAGCAAACTTAACAAGTCTAAGCATATCTGCGCAGCGCTACTTTCAGTGTTCATTACATCCAAAGACGATCAACTGAAGTGGATGTCTAAGGGACCGTCAAATGAAAACGAGACAGATGAAAAAACTGTTTATTATATCAAAAGTAATCCCCTTAATTGCTAATACATTTATCTCACTTCTGCAACGCAACTGAAACCACCTTGGCAACATGTGGGCAGGCGTAATCCTGCAACAAAATGACGCCGTCAGTCAACATTCCTGAGCGTTTGGGTTTTATGCCAAGCTTCAGTTTTCGCGAAGTGTCCACGTAACGCAATGGAATCCTGCAGTCAAAGAAAAAGGTCTTCATGACTTTTCCCTCTGTTGTTTCGACTATGCTGCAGTAGTTCCGCTGGGAAGCCCTTACACATCTTCTATACTGTCCTGGTGTCTCCCCATGCGGTTTCCATATGTTCGGAGCCCTGAAGAGACATAAGTGGCCGTTGACCTGGTTAGGACGAAGAGGTGTACGTCTGAGTACAATCACGGTTCCTTAGGCAAGTGCAAAAAATTTTCCATGGAGGCAATGACCGTCTTGTCCCACAGTGGGATAACGTATTGACTGTTGTGGTGATTATATTTGAAATAACGAACAGTTTACTAACTTTCTTTTCCATCTGTCTCCTTTTCATTAGACCGCCCCCTTGTATATAAGCGGAAACACTTTCAGCTTGGATCTCAAGAAAAACCTAGCTGCAAGAAACACACATTTACATCTATTTAAAACGCTATAAACATAATTACCACAGTTCTTACATCTTTACAAAGTATCAAATTAGGTCACTTCACAGCTAACGTAATTAAAATTTAGTAATTCATTAATTCTGCAACCAACGCAATAATTCCGGAAAGATATTTTCACTCTGCAGCGGAGAGTGCGCTAATGTGAAACTTCCTGACAGATTAAAACTGTGCCGGACCGAGACTCGAACTCGGGACCTTTGCCTTTCGCGGGCAAGAGCTCTACCATCTTTTTTTATCTCATTTTGTTCTATATGGTTCGTTGACTTTTTTTCGTGGCGGGCGTCGGATGACACTCGTTCATGTTGTTCGTTGATCCGTTCACTCAGTTTTTTATTACAGAGGGCAGCTAAACCCTCTGACCGAACACGCTGAGCTACCGTGCCGGCACCATCTGAGCTACCAAAGCACGACTCACGCCCCGTCCTCACAGCTTTAATTCCGCAGATTCGCAGGAGAGCTTCTGTGAAGTTTGGAAGGTAGGAGACGAGGTGCTGGCGGAATTAAAGCTGTGAGGACGGGGCGTGAGTCGTGCTTTGCTAGCTCAGATGGTAGAGCACTTGCCCGCGAAAGGCAAAGGTCTCGAGTTCGAGTCTCGGTCCGGCACACAGTTTTAATCTACCAGAAACTTCAACGCAGTAGTTGTATTTTGATACATAAATCGTTGATTACTTTTTCAGATTTCAGTACACATCTCAAAGCGATCGCGCAGGAAGTCTTCGGTAGTTGCTGGAATACTACCACACTGAGTTGTTTATTCTAGCCCAGTGCTGCCTGTCAGAGATGTGGAGACCGGCGTGTGTTGTAGTGTTGGCGCTCTGCTGTGCAGGTCCCCGCGGGATGAGCTCGCAGGAGCTGTGGACGCACGCGGTGGAGAAGAGCAGGCGCGGCCGCGGCGGGGGCGGCTGCGGGGGCGGCGCGCGCGGCCTGCGGAGGGCGAGCAGCAGCCAGCAGCTGCTGGCCGACCTGCGCCGCGGCGCCGACCTGTCGCGCTGGGAGCCCGAGCTCTGCATCCAGATGCTCAGCATCCCCGCCTCGCAGAACTACTCCGCCATCTGCAAGCTGCTCCAGAAGGCGCCTCAGTGAGTACCGCGCTCTGCGCCCAGCTGCACTCTGCCGCTCGCAGTACGACTGGCATTCGTTCTCCAGACTAGTGCTGCATATTCTGAATGTTAGTGAAAGCATATTGTAAATAGACGAATTGTCTCTGCATAGGTCCTACTGTAAAGCATTTTCTTTCAGCGCGGAAATTCTTCCAAAGGAATGTAAAAGCAAAATCACAATATTCCAGTAATATTTTAGAAGTTGATGGGTGCCTCGGGCGAATCCCATGGGTGCAGCGAGCAAACTTGAGGATCGCCGCTAGCGAGCTGATACATATTGTACTGTGTCAGATGCCGAGTTTTCTGTTCTCTTTAACTGACCGTCCCAAATCGGTATTAAATATGGACCTTTCTCAGTTGTTAAAGGTACAGCTTCTGAAATTTCGAATGCTGCCTAAGGGTCCGTGTAAAATCGTGGCCATGGTCGCTAGTGCAACAACGAGATGTTCCGCTCTGAGCTCCTGTTGAGAAAATGAGAGACATATCCATGCGTGTTATGAATTACAGTTCCCTGCCGCGTTTTCAGGTCTCTATTTTGTGGCTATCCTCAGGAACTATTGTATGGATTCTGATATCGTTTTACTAATAGATACTGGTTGAGAATGACGGTTGAAGTATATCATCCTTTTTTAAATAATAAAGAGATTGTAATACGAGTGGTATTATCTGTTCGATATTTAATTGAAGTTTAGAGTGATGTGTCAGGGCAATGATGGGAGCCACGAGTTCGTCAGGTAGAGTAGACGATATCTGATGAGAAAACCAGTAAAGCCACCGCAACTCCGGAGAGCAGCGAAATTCGACCAGTATACCCCATTATGTTTTTCCGTCTGTGTGAAGGATAACCTTTATCCGGTTTCCACTAATAAAGTGATCCACAATGAAGGTTTGTATATATCATTACATACTATAATTAAGTCGTCGTCCTGTAGATACTCTGTGCCAGTTGTGTGACTCCGCTATGGGTCGTTGGTACAACGTAAATCTAAATTACTCCCAAAAGAATATGCCTTCCTCCAAAACATGTATCTTTGTAGCTTACCTAACTCCATCGGTAGTTATATAATTTTAAGCATCGAATCCTCTTAGTTGTGTTACAGTATTCTGAAGATTTTCAATCCAAATAAACCAATGATCATCTTCAGTCCTCTGTGAGCCATTTCCAACTCCACGATTGCCGTTTTCGTACATACATAATTTGATTAGCATTAGTGTATCTATGTGATGCCAAAACATCTTTATTTCAGCTCAGCGAGTGGTGTAGAAGTCGGACTTGGGTATTAGAGAAGGATCCAGTTTAGTGCCAACCGCTGTTCAGTCCACAACCAATAGTCACTAGGCTGACGATGTCGACGTCACAGTAACGAAGACCCGTCACGTGACTGGCGTAGGGAACACCGAAAGTCGTCGAGAGCGCAATGTCAGTGTTGATAAACAGCTGCGAGGAGAATCTGCAGCTCGAAATGACATGTCTCGTCTTCCCATCCCTAACTGGCAATTTCAGAAGCAGATTTCGAATCTGGCGTTCATTGTGGTTCGGACGGAAATGAATATGATAATTAAATCAAGACCCTACGCTGTCGACAGGCGTTGATATACATCAAAGGGGACGATTGAAATGTGTGCCCCGACAGAGACTCGAACCCGGGATCTCCTGCTTGCGTAGCAGAGCTCTATCCATCTGAGCCACCGAGGGCACAGAGGATAGTGGGACTACAGGGATTTATCCCTTGCACGCTCCCCGTGAGACCCGCATTCCCAACTGTATGTCCACACACTACATTCGTAGTGCCCCTGCCCACTACTCATAACTCGCGGCAGACAATCTTACCGAGTCCACAGCTCGTGGTCGTGCGGTAGCGTTCTCGCTTCCCGCGCCCGGGTTCCCGGGTTCGATTCCCGGCGGGGTCAGGGATTTACTCTGCCTCGTGATGACTAGGTGTTGTGTGCTGTCCTTAGGTTAGTTAGGTTTAGGTAGTTCTAAGTTCTAGGGGACTGGTGACCATAGATGGTAAGTCCCATAGTGCTCAGAGCCATTTGAACCAATCTTACCGAGTCCCGTAAGAGTTCGGGCAATGCGTGTGCATCGGCACGGGGGAGGAGGTCAGGCCGGTTAGCCTGAACTATATGTGGAGATGTTATTTGTTATTTCGGACATCTCCATATGCAAATGAATATAGTCAAGAATATTACGTTGACTGCTGTGTACTGTAACCTCGATTCCCAAAGTGCCGGACTTTGACAGATAACACGGTAACTGCATACAATTATTAAGTGCAGCGTGTCATTCGCAAAGGGAAAAAAAGACAACTTCGACTAAATGAGAGAAGACGAAGAGCATACTGTAACAACGCAGAAGAATGAACGTAAAACCCGTTCTAGACTGTCAAGTAAGAGAATCTACTTTCGTGGCTTCGGGAGTCAATACAGAAAGCTTTTAAATGCCGGAGGCTTAAGGCTGAAACGATTCCAAATTTGCAAATACGACACGCTTGACAACAAAAAATGAAAACAGTAAACTGAGTATAGTTAGCTAAAAAGATTAGAAAACAAATACATTAAAAATAGCTTTGTGGCTGCTGTTACAAAGTGAAGTGTAGTTGCAGTTAACCTATCTGGTACCATCGTTTCAAGGAAACACACATAAAATTTAAGTGATCGGTTTGAAGAATAACTTACTGGTTTTGCTGTACAGTTTAAAATCTACTGGCAGTTTCTAATAAACAGAACAAGAAGACAGGATTTACATATGATTCTTATAATGAGAAGTTATAAAATACTGGGAGTTTTGAAAATGGTGACTTTACGTACAGCAAATAACGCATTTATTTATAACTGGTAAATAACAATGACTACCGACAGGCGTTACCTCAATTTCAACCGATGCTCACCATTAACCTATGCCTGGAATTTAGAACTTAAACTTTATACGTTCTTTCGTCGCTTATAATTCTACACTTGGGTTTCGCCCAGCTCAAATATTATTCACCATCTCTTCGTGAACCTTTCGATCTTGTTAGTTCTTATCTGCTTTCAACAAATAACGAAAAAAGTTTTCTGTAGTTTTAGATAATATTTTTATGACTGAAATTTTATTTTTTACAAGGGCGTTGCTGCATTAGATTATTTCACTTCACTTTCCACAACTCTAGACCGGCTTTGTATTATGTCACTGACATTAATTTTTACGATGACTAACAATTTTCATGCCTCCTTTTACAAATATGTGGTTTGCAACATTTCAGGTTAAAAAAATTAGTTATTCAGATACAGACATTATTTATTAGTACCGGATCCTCTTCCTCCTCTACGTTGGCAGCTGAGAGTTGAGTGAGCAGCAGAAATACTGACAAAACTGTGCTTCTCTGGTCAATATCGAAAACGTAACGCAGTGTTAAAGAAAGCTGCGCTAAGAACATGAACCTCAGAACGATACTTCTCGATTTCAGCAGGTACCGAATGGCACCTTGATCCACGTCAGATTGCAGTGTCAAAATACGCGGCTATATGTTTATTATTATTATTATTATTATTATTATTATTATTATTGTATCAACCGAAAAACATTTCTAAGACTGAAGTCAAATTGATGTTATTCTCGCACATTTTCAAAGTAATTTACCTTACAACTACTTGAAGTTAAGGAAACAGTGGAAAAAGCTGAAAGCACATTGAATTTAGAATCTAAGACTAATTATAGATTAGCTATTTATCTCAGAGTACAACCAATTAGGAAATGTCCATTACTTCATTTGACACAGAAATTACGGGAGGGAAACCCGTCAGATAAAGCGTCAGTTGTCTGATAAGCTCTGATGTTGGCCGTGATATTTGTGAATAAGAGGCACTAATTGTTGGCCTGGAAAGGCATGGCGAATTTGTGAACACAATGCACAGCGTTCGTTCGTAACACAGACGTTGTAATCCTTAAGTATTCGAGACATAGCACACACATCTTCAGTGCCATTTGCGTCATTTGTTTTCCGCTGTGGAAAAGAGGTCGTCGTCTTTATTGAGCTACTGGGTTATGGCTGTATTTTCAAAACATAAATTAAACTTAATTACGCTGTGGTTTTTTTCTCAAACTTCCAGTATAATGAATCATACTACAAGTCTTTCAATTCCTCAGAGAGACTACAGTGAAACCAGTTCTCCAATTTATGATCTCAACATTGTTTTTCAACTTACAGTTTCCATCTGGTGATTGTCTATTCTGTAAGCTTCAATTACAGATACAGTAATTCACCTTACTGTTCTGTCAGGGGATTCCAGTACTCAAAAACATTGAAATTTATGAAGCACTTTTTCCTCCATAGTATGAGACCAAAGTCATGATCTGAGACATATATGAGTGACTTCTGAAAATAAGTTGTTTCGTTTTGGGTAAGGACGATTTGATTGCCTGTGTCTCACGCATCCTCTGTAGAAATGCTGACAAGTTTCTGTGAGGTTACTCGTCGCAACGCCAGAGTGTTTCAGAATTTTTAACTTTTACAGAAAATCCTTAAATATAACGTGAGTAAAATTACGAAATTAAAATTGCCTTCGTCAGTTACAGTTCAATGATTCTGCTTCTGGATTACGGGGCGCGGGACCGATTCCCGGCCGGGTTGGGGATTTTCTCTGTCCGGGGGCTAGGTGTTTGTGTTGTCCTGATTATTTCGTCATAATCATCATTCGTGACAGTGGCTAGATTGGATTGTGAAAAAAATTGGACGTGTAAATATTGGGACTTCGTACGGGCACTGATGACCGCGCATTTGAGCGCCCCACAAACCAGACATCAAATCAGCGCAATGATTCTCGGAACTTAATGACATAAAAAAAAAACAATTCAAAGCTAATGTAGGAGGAGAACAAGCAAAAATTTGAGAGGCAGAGTGCAGTAATAAAGTCACAGAATTAGACCTAGGGAAATAATGAGTATTTGGTGGTTCACTTCTTCAATACTTTACATTATTATTTCTCGTGTAAAGCACTACCAATTGTATGTTTCCTAACACTAGTGAAAATGCAGGGAAACGACAGATCATTATCAAAGGGAGAAACAAAAGGTTGTCGAAAGTTCAGTGGTGTTCGGATCATCTTCAAGTAGAAAGATAAACGGGTCATTTTCTTACACTCGTTGCAGATACTATTAGTTCTTGCTCTCACAGAGAGAAAAAAACTTACAATACGTTATATAAAGTTTTCGGTGATTATCTAAATACCAGTTTTCGGCATGCCTGGCTATTTATATTTAAGTCCGTAGTCATTGTAATTAGAAAATTTGCCAATGTTCACGCGTCACTCTATTGCATATGTTGTTATCCACGGAAAATTGTCCTCCTGCTATACGGTCTAAAAGCTTCTAGTGTTCTGGCAATATTAAATATAGTATAGAGTATTGTTTGCATTCCGAAAAAATCAGTACATACACATAACCAGTAATGTAATAGACTACAGTGCCCATCTAAATATCAGCGGGTAAGTACTCAAAATGCGATGTCAGTAATATAAAAAACTGACTGAAGCAGGTGACAGTTTTATTTTTAATTAGATGTAGTTGAATGTTTTTAAATAAGACCCATAAACACGAAATAACGCAATGCTGTTATAGCTTTAAATGCCAAAAGAATTACATTGGCTATAGATGTATAAGACAAGGAGTAAAAAAACTGAGGCGTTGGCTAAATGCCATGTGCAAAGCAGCTATAGAGACCCACGAGCGTACTTCTGTGAAGCGTAGGAGTAAAATATTAAGCATAGCTGCCACCAACAGATAATTTATGATATATGGAGCGAATTCCACAGATACGCTTGTCTAGAACTATCAGATAATTTCCTGCTTTTGTACGAAACAGCCAGTTCGTTCCTATGTCAGCGTGTGTCGTAAAATTAATATCCTAGAGCCGTAAAATTAAAATCTTCCCCATAGAATTCACTCCTAACTCTCAATAATAATAATAATAATAATAATAATAATAATAGCAAAAGATGAATATATATTGACCAAAAGCTGCTCCGAAACTGTTAATTTATACAGTCTTGGAAATCTTCGAATTTAAATGACATTTCCCTGTTGCCAATACTATCTAATTTACATATCGAGCTAGAATCGTTAAGCTAGAGAGCAAGTAAATAACCTGTGTATGTTGCCGGGTTTGTGTAAAGACCATCGAGTCACCACTGCACTTTTATCAATTTATTGTTTATTTCGAAAAATTTTCAACGTGTTTACATATTCACGCAGTGTCGCAATCATTACGCAAATTAAACTGTGTGAGGACTGGAACAGTTAGAACCGAGAAAGATGGCGCAACGGTTTAGAAAATAGACTCGCGTTTCGAGATCAAACGCCCTGCTGGTCGTGGCGTGGAGACAGGGGACCGAGGTCTGTTTCCGGAGAATCTTCCTCAACACCGGTTCTACGCGAGTCCGCGAAACGTAAACGGAAGTTACTGGTGGCCCACCATTCTGGACGTATTCGGTGGCGAACCCGCAGGCCAGGAAAACAGTGGTATCTACCGTTCTTCGAAGAAAACTTCCACTCCAGTTGTGGTCGGGCGTTTGCGCTACAAATTATAGTAGGTAGACATCGTTCATGGATGTGGAATACTTTGATATATGTAACCTCCCTGATATGGCGGGTATAGTATAGATCGCCCTCCGCAACTACGAGTCGATCCATTGCACACAGCATTTGCCGTCTATGCCGCCCCGACTGCGGATATCACGACCTCCTCTGGTAACAATGTTGCCATCTCTACAGAACAGTTTGAAGCTGGGACTCGTCGCAAAACACTACATCTTGTTGATCGACACATCAGCGACGTTGTTGTTCGTGCGTCCACCGCAGTCTGCACAGTGGATGTTCTGTCGGCGAACTGAATGGTCCAGTCAACACTCTTCGCTGCGTACGGCCCTCTCCAAGCCAATGGCTCCAAACACGAATCACTGCTATTTTGCCTCACAGTGACAATGACAATGTACGCGAAACACGGCCCGCGGGCCACATCCGTCCCGCAAAGGGATTTCATCCGGACCGCTCTTGAGTGAACGTTTTCAATAGCGCGCGTTTCTTCCCGCTCGTTTAAAGAGAGTTCGCTATGAGCACTGTCTTTACTTATTCATAAATAACGAAGATGTCACCAGGACCGCTCTGCCTACTGCTGTGACTTTATAGCTGTGTTGTTGTTATATAAAGCTTTTTTGCTGTCGAATACGTGTGCTATATGTTCCTTGAGGCTAAAAAGAGAAAAGTAGATACTGAATATCATATCTTAAATATTGCGTGGTCTGTGTATGTTTCGCCGGCCGTGGTGGCCGAGCGGTTCTAGGCGCTTCATTCCGGAACCGCGCGACTGCTACGGTCGCAGGTTCGAATCCTGCCTGTGTGTGATGTCCTTAGGTTAGTTACGTTTAAGTAGTCCTAAGTTCTAGGGGACTGATGACCTCAGATGTTAAGTCCCATAGTGCTCAGAGCCATTTGAACCATTTGTGAATGTTTCGTTGTAGAGAAAGGCAGCAAACTGTATTAGTTAATAAAAAAAAATGTGAAAAGAGAGACCGTGAAAAAAGGAAAGAATGAAAAGCTAATCGGACTTCGTATTACAGAAAATCTATTGTTGGGGTGGTTCTTGTGGCGTTTTTGAGCAAAAGTTAAACCAATTTCCACTACAAAATTTTTGAAAAGGAACAGAGAATAACAGAATGTAACTGACAGGGGGAAGTGGCGTAGATAAATCATCCTTTACCAGGTTAACTTGTCTTCTTTCTTGCGGCGTCTCCTTCATTTCTGGGTGAAAAGTCGGCTCCGAAATCTTGCAGTAAGTTTCATTGTCCAGGAATTTATAATGTGCACAAAACCGTCTTGCTCTTAAATACAATTTATTTTAGTTGCTTCTCTCCATCCTCCGAATTTCATAATAACTTCCACAATGTCTACACATTAATAAGTTTATTCGTCTTAATCAGCTCACGTCTGCCTTAAGCTACGGCTATCAAGAGACAATTGAAAACGGATAGAAAAACAAAAAAAGGTTAAAATTTTGGTATTTTCTCTGCCGTCTGGCGCTCATACCGCTGCGATGGGATATTTTTTTCTGAGGGAACGAATGTAGCGCGGCGAAATTCAAAGTCCCGCTACATCGCCCCCTCGACTGTCACGCTAAAACATTTAGCGTGGCAGGCTAGCAAACAGAATAGATATACCTAAATGTCAATTATACATATTTTCTTAGGAAAGGCCACGTGCATTCATAGGGGATTATCTTACTTTCTAAATCTATATACTAAATACAACTATTACAGTTTGGATCCTTTGTACACAATTAATAAATATATTTACATACAGTTTGTTTGAAAAAGCTGCTCGTCCTCTCATGAGATTGGTGACGTATCTGATTTTATCGACTTCTGACCAACTACGTGGAAAAACACCGTCAAATGATCTAATAAACACAATAGGGTGGACTTTGTGCTTGTCCTCACTGGAAAATGTCTGGAAATGCCCATGTCTTACAAACGTGTCATCGGCCATGCCGGTTGGCATAACTGTATTGACGTGGTTTGTGTCACTTGCTACTCTAGGCGTCGTACCGTAATATTGCTCGTTTGGTGGAAAAGAAGGCGGCACATTGTAATTTTGATTGGAAATAGGTGATTTCACAATAGGTGTTCTGTCTGTGTCATTAGCCATGGTTTTAGCTGTTTTGTCGTTTCCTAGCGATGCGTTTGCACCAATCGCCAAACACGGCACAACATTGTCTCGTAATTTTGTCACTTCGTCTTCTGTAGTTTTTGGCCCGTCTTTAACATGTGTCTTTGTTTTTGAAAGTATGTCCTGTGTAATTGTTTCAAGTTTTTTGTCCAGATAGTCGTCACACAATTTACATTCATGTACAATTCTTTCGGCAATGTTGGTGTCGTTGTTTAGTGACGCGAGGTCCGCTCGGTCTTCTAATTTTTCTATCTTTTCTTTGAGGTGGGTTTGTTCAAGAACTACCATTGTGAGCTGTTGGGTAATATTTCCCACTTCTTCAGTCAGCTTTTCTTGGGTGGAGCTAGCTGAAGTGTGGGCCTGAGCTAGCTCTTCCACACGAGTGTTCACTTCCTGCTGCACATTAACTATTTGAGTTAACTGAGTCTCACATCGGTTGATATTGTTTTTTGTTTCGTGTGTGAATGTAACCAAGGTTTCTTCCTGTTTAGTGACTCGATCGGACAGTGTCTCAAATCGCTGGCTGAGCTGTTGAGTGGTGTTATTTAATTCTGTCATCTGTTTTGTCGTTCGTTCAAAATTTTCGGTCATAGTATGGTTTAATATGTCAATTTTCTGACTAACGTCTCGTTTCATGTTTGTAAATAACTCTAATAGTCGGTCCAGTTTGTCAGTTTCCTGTGTCCGGTTTGTGTCACATTGCTGAATTTGTCTCATATTCGGTTCTGACATTGATGTTAACAATGGCGCTGACGGTCTAGTCTCGCGTCCATTCCACATTTCGTCATTTAAAGTCGCCATCTGTGTATTATCACAAATGTTGCGAGTTTGAGGCAAAATCATTGCATTGATCTGTGAACTCGTCCATGGAGGGAAACGCGGACTTTCTTGTTGGTTGAAAGATGAATCTACTTCACTTAACTCATCTGCCGAAACTATCTCTACCTTACCGCGTTCCATTGTAATAGGATGTATAATAGTAAGTCAAAAAGGGAATAATATAAGTCTGACTAATAAAGATTTGACTCAAATTTAGGTTGAAATATTTTCTCGTCAATGTAAATGATTGCTCTATTGCAAACAATGGTTGAGAAAGATGCAGCAGGGCGGACAAAATTTTTCATAACAAATGACTGTTTGGCGGTCAAATTCACGATCTTCATATGCAGTTACAACAATACTATAATTACCACAAACTACAATAGAGATAGATAATTTTGGAAAAATCTAGAAGAAAACTACAGGATGCGTGGAAAGGGAAAAATGGATTCTGCAGTTGGCTATTGAATGTTTGAATGAAACATAATTGTGTGACTCACCATTAAATTTTCTGTCCTGCAGCGGCTGGTCAATCACTTCTGCGTAAATCGTATTCGTCCAAATATGGATTTTCTTAATACATCTCCATCGGATAATCACCAAAAGGTCTCAAAATAACAGTTTTTGCATCAATATATGCCATGAAAAGAAAAACAGATTGAATTAGTTACGAAAATTCTTTACAATATTGTTGTATAATCATTTGCTTAGGTACAATAAAGTTGGTGTTTTCGTTACCATTTAAACTTCAGGATTTTTTGTTATTCTCTGTTGGGAAAAAATACAAAGTAAAGTTTCAAATTTGCTCAAAAACGACACATCCGAAAATTGCGTCCTGTCGCGGGAGCCAGTTGTATTAGTTAATAAAAAAAAATAAATGTGAAAAGAGAGACCGTGAAAAAAGGAAAGAATGAAAAGCTAATCGGACTTCGTATTACAGAAAATCTATTGTTGGGGTTGTTCTTGTGGCGTTTTTGAGCAAAAGTTAAACCAATTTCCACTACAAAATTTTTGAAAAGGAACAGAGAATAACAGAATGTAACTGACAGGGGGAAGTGGCGTAGATAAATCATCCTTTACCAGGTTAACTTGTCTTCTTTCTTGCGGCGTCTCCTTCATTTCTGGGTGAAAAGTCGGCTCCGAAATCTTGCAGTAAGTTTCATTGTCCAGGAATTTATAATGTGCACAAAACCGTCTTGCTCTTAAATACAATTTATTTTAGTTGCTTCTCTCCATCCTCCGAATTTCATAATAACTTCCACAATGTCTACACATTAATAAGTTTATTCGTCTTAATCAGCTCACGTCTGCCTTAAGCTACGGCTATCAAGAGACAATTGAAAACGGATAGAAAAACAAAAAAAGGTTAAAATTTTGGTATTTTCTCTGCCGTCTGGCGCTCATACCGCTGCGATGGGATATTTTTTTCTGAGGGAACGAATGTAGCGCGGCGAAATTCAAAGACCCGCTACAAAACCGACCAACAAGTGTTACCAGTAACGAAGCTATTGCTATTCTTTTGAATACAATACTCATCGCCACTACGAAAAAAAGCGAAGTGCACAGTTTGATCAATTCAAGGACAAGGTACATGAACATGAGCTCGATGCACTGAAACGTAGGCTTTGTTTTAATACTTCGGAGAAACTTGTTCAGGAAAATTATGGCATTACAAAAATAAGTAAGCGAGTTGCCAATGAAATCACCAAACAATGAAAGTCGTTCAGTGTCGGTGACCACGTAAAGAGCTGAAGAACTGTTCCTTTATGAAACCGAATAATGTAAAGCAGTTACTCTTTTAGCAAATGCAGCGGCGCATCGCGTAGAAGATATTCTTTGTAATTTATCAAACCAGTTAACAACAAAAAGCAACTAAGTTTACTTGGTAATCAATAGCCCCCAACGAATCTACGTTTCAAAGTTTTTTGAGAGGCATTAAATATCTTCCAATGGATACACTTCATTTCAGCTGATTAGTACAACCTTCCTCTGTCTGTGCTCTAATGTACCGAACAGCCGGGGGTTAAATATATGTAACAAATGTACAGGTTTCCTTGAAAGAGTAAACTCAGAATGAGAAAGCAGTCTTGTTGCCAAACCCTTGACAATACATTGCGTTCTTCATCGCATCGGAGAGCACTTCGTGCAAAATCAGCTCATGTGACCTGTGTGATAAAGCTTGTAATTTCTGTTGTCGGTTTCATTCTGTGTAGTGCATACAAACACCATTAGTTGAAGTCTTTCCTAGAAGAGGTAGAATCTGTATCGAGTTATCTCCCTTAAAACACGACAGTGAGGTGGTTGCCTTGTAGAAAAAAACTCTGTCAAACTTCTTTGCTTTGAGAATAGAGGCTGAAATATTTCCGAATGAGAAGTCTTGTAGATCAAACAGTGCCTATGGAAGCTAGTTTTATTGCCTGACGTCGCTCTCCATTTGAACGAACTGGATGAAAACTTCCGTGGGATGACAATATTATTTGCCAGAAGCTCGAACAAGCACCTTTAGCAGCGTGGATCTCTGCGAGACGTGCGGGAAGAGAGTCAATGAGGGTCTGGAATGTACTGAAAAGGATGCGGAGATATGCCGAATCACCGCAATGGCCAGCTGCACTAGGTTTCTCGGTTGAGGATTCATGGCGCGAACTTCCGGATAAAGGTGCTCTCATAGACTCTCAATATGGTTTCAATCCCGGAGGTTTGGTGGCCAGGACAGTACGGGAAATTCATTTTCGTGCTCTTCGAATCAAGCTCGGTCACCGCGAACTGTGTGACACGTTGCGTTGTCCTGCTGTTAGATGCCACCGTGCAGTGGAAAACTTCATGTAGGGGCGGAAATGGTGCCCAGGAATAGGTGCATACTCGTGTTGATCCTTTGTGCCTTGTAGAATGACGAGAGCACCCAGGGAATGCCCTGCCACCTGGAACCTTAACGACTGTTTCAGGTTGTTTGCTTCAGACGTTTCACGCCGTAGCCGCCAACGACGATCTGTCCGATTCATCATTAAGCGTGATTTATTTGAGAAAGCCAACTGTCATCCCTCAGTGGACGTCCAGTCGCAGTAATAGCGTGCAAATTCCGGCCTTAGTTGCCGATAAGCAGCAGTCAGCATGGGTGCACGAACCAGGCGGCTGTTGCGGACTCCCGTATGCAGCAACGTTCGCTGGACAGTCATTGCGGAGACGCTGTTGATAGCTGTTTGGTTCACTGTTCAACAGTTTCTCGACTGTTCCCACGTACACTTCTCCGCAGCGCCTCGGCACCTGTTTTGGATTGCACCATTTTGTCCCGGGCGGTTTACTTTAAGTACGGCGACATGCGAATGGTTTACAAACTTAACGTTTCGAATATGCTTTCACCTTTGGCCCGAAATCTAGTGATCATGCCCATTTGGACGTTAGATAAATCGCTCCGTTTTCGCGCTGCGACAACGACTGCACTGTTTTCCCCGTCCCCCAGACACGCTTTATATACCCTACACAGCTAGTGCTGTCATCTGCCGTCCGTAATAGTGTACGCTGACGTCGACTATAGGCGGTGGTCACATTGATGTGAGCGGAACGTGTAGTTGCAGTAACGGTCAGAAGGTGATCCGTGTCATGACTTGTGGGCATTTAGCTGATTTTCTGCTTAAGACTTCGGTAGCCTAACGATTCTGATTTTCTATGCGGCACTAAATGCTTTAATGACATCTACGCCATACAGTTCAGAAAGGTAAGCTACAGACAATTCCCTCTCGCGTCCTTGTCTGTCCTACTGCTCCAAAAATGGCTCTGAGCACCGTGGGACTTAACATCTGAGGTCGTCAGTCCCCTAGAAGTCAGAACTAGTTAAACCTAACTAACCTAAGGACATCGCACACACCCATGCCCGAGGGAGGATTCGAACCTGCGACTATAGCAGTCACGCGGTTCCGGACTGAAGCACCTAGAACCGCTCGGCCACCACGGCCGGCCCTACTGCTCCGTTTCTAATGTTTTCATTGTCGGCAGAATGTAAATTTGTGTGGCAACACGCGGATTTGAGCTTCGGTTCTCCCGATTCTGAATCCAAAACCTTTGCCTACGTCACTGGACTACGTAAAGGTGCCCGAGGACAATGCAGTACTACTATTACTACTAGTACTAATAATAATAATTATTATTATAAAAATAATAAATATAATAATAATATTATTATTATTGGAAAATGTGATATTTAGTAAGGACAAAGTACTGGCTTTTGAATATTTTGTAATGGCCGCGGGCTAGAATGGAGAGAGAGCACGTTGCCTAAACAGAAAGCTGTTCCCATTTTGAGCACATGACTAAGTTCAGACTGATGATAAGAGGGCGGCGGCATCAAGCGGCACGCTCACAAGCGGCAAACGTTTCCCTGTGTTACGAGCGGCCTCGTTCTACTAGCTGAGCTCATGATAGCAGCGTTTGCCGAGTCCAGTCCGCGGTATGGCGATGCTCGTGCATGAGACAGCTGGCGCCGGCACACCATTGTGCTGAGAGCAGTGTATAACGGCACATGTCTCTTATCGCACCGGGTGACTGCTGGGGCGGCAAGCGGACAGCTGTAGTTGACAATTCCCACGGAAGGCTGTTAACCGCCTAAATACGGAAAATGCGTCTGAATCATCCACGGCATTTCGTCGTTTCACAAACTGTTGAGGTTATTTGTTTTCGTACGCTACACTCAACGATCGAGTAAACAAACATTTCACAACATATCCGTACTCTTAAAACAACTATTTCTACTGTTTATATGAGAGAGAGTGGGGAAAGAAAGGGAAAGGATGGGTGGGAATTCGTGACTTGCAGCCGCACAGTGCATGGTGCCAATGCAATGACGAAAATTGAAAATTTGTGCCGGGCCGGGAGTCGAACCCAGATGTACCACTTCCCAGGTGCCATAACCCCTTCGGCCATCCGGACACAGTCCCTGATAAACTCAGCTTTACAACTCATCGTACACTACACTGCAGCGTCCCTCAGTTAACCCCCTATGCGTAAATTATTGATTCCTTAGGAGTTCAGACGATATTGGTGCATCCGCACTGAACCGAAGTCAAGCAGCCGTCGCACTCTTACAGAAATGTATATATTTGAGTGGTGTCTTGTTTTAGACGTGTCCGATAGAACATACACCTCTCGAATATACAATTATACTGTATCAACGGGATACGTGATGATAACTGATAATTCTTAAATGTATCTACCGATTATTTACTGTTTCTTCAGTTTTAAGGATCGTAACACCCACAAGAAAAGCAAATTTTATGCTCTGACACATCATGTAGTTTGGGTGGCTTACTTACAAGTAACATGACTGTCTTACACACTTGCCCAGATGTGAAAGGAAGGGGCCAGAACACGCCAGGGCAACCAACACATGTATTACCACTGTTGAAGGTTCATTACATTGAGCCCGCCGCTGTGACCGAGCGGTTCTAGGCGCTTCAGTCCGGACCCGCTCGCCTGCTACGGTCGCAGTTTCGAAACCTGAGTCGGGCATGGATGTCTGTGATGTCCTTAGGTTAGGTTTAAGTAGTTCTATGTCTAGGGGACTGATGACCTCAGATGTTAAGTCCCATAGTGCTTGGAGCCATTTGATTTTTTCATTACATTGAAATCGTCGATGATGCGGGATGCAGCAGTTACGCTGATGTGAGGAGGTCAGGCGTCAACTGACAGAAAAGGAGAACCGCATTAACCCAGTCTTGGAGATGATAACTGAAAAACCCATACTGCAAAAATGCTGCCAGTGAAGATCAGTTCGTGACCTGTTTTTAAGCAATTCCTTTGTTTAATTACAACAATACAAAAACTTCCCTTCATCGACAAATGTAGTTACTTGAAATATAATTTTCAGGTAACATCTGAATAAATGTTTTGATTTTCTTTACACTGCAATAACTTTTACATCATCTCAAAAATATACTTAATGACACAGATCTTTAATAGGTGCTGTGATTGACTGTTAAAGATTGTATGGGAATAAGATCTCGCCGCAGAGTTCGATCCAGCAAACGTCTACTTACTGCGTGGCTTACGCTGTACACTGAGGAGACGAAAGTCATGGGATACCTCCAGATATCGTGTCGGACTTCTTTCTTCCTGGCGCAGTGCTGCACCTCGATGTGGCGTGGACTCAACATAGTGGGCCATGCTGCCTCTATAGATGCCCATAACTGCGAAACCGTTCCCAGTGCAGGATTTTGTGCACCAACCGTCCTCTTGATTGTGTCCCATAAACGTTCGATGGGACTCCCGTCGGGCAATGTGGGTGGCCGAATTATTCGCTCGAACTGTCCTGATAGTTCTTCAAACCAGTCGCGAACAAGTCTGGCCCTGTGACCTGGCGCATTGTCATCTATAATAATTCCATCATTGTTTGGGAACATGATAGTCTCCAAGTAGCAGAACATCCATCCATGTAAACACAGCCAACACCGTTATGGAGCCACCACCAGCTTGCACAGCAGCTTGTTGACAACTTGGGCCCATGGCTTCGAGGGCCTGCGCTACATTCGAACCATATAATCAGCTCTTACCATCTGTAATTGGGGTTCTCCTGACCAGGCCACGATTTTCCAGTCTAAGATCTCACCGGTATTGTCACTAGACCAGGAGAGGCGCTACAGGCGATGTCGTGCTCTTGCCAGAGGCAATTGTTTCGGTCGACTGCTACCGTGGCCCTTTAACACCAAATTTCGCCACACTGCCCTCACAGATAAGTTGGCCTTTTGTCCCACGTTGATTTCTGCGGTTATTTCACACATTGTTGTTCGTCTGTTAGCACTGGCAACTGTACGCAAGCCCCGCTGCTCTGGGTAGCTAAGGACGTGGCCCACTGCATTGTCTGTGGTGAAAGGTAATGTCCCAAATGTGGTTTTCTCGGCACACGGTTGACACGGTGGAGTGCGGAAGTTTGAGTTCCCTAACGATTTCCGAAATGGAATGTCCCATGCGCGTTGCTCCAACTACCATTCCACGTTCGAAGTCTCTTAGTTCCCGTCGTGCGGCCATAAACACGTCGGAAACCTTATCGCATGAATCAAAAATGGCTCAAATGGCTCTGAGCACTATGGGACTTAACATCTGAGGTCATCAGTCCCCTAGAACTTAGAACTACTTGAACCTAACTAACCTAAGGATGTCACACACACCCATGCCCGAGGTAGGATTCGAAACTGCGACCGTAGCAGTCCTGCGGTTCCGGACTGAAGCGCCTAGAACCGTACGGCCACCGCGGCCGGCTATCGCATGAATCACCTGAGCACAAATGACAGCTGCGCAACTGCACTGCCCTTTTATACCCTGAGTACGCGATACTACCGCCATCTGCATATGTGCATATCGCTATCCCATGACTTGTGTCACCTCTTTGTAAAGCATGACGTTTCGGTTACTCCACCACGGTGAGTACTGCAGAGCTTAGGTATTCTGATACGTGACGCACGAGTCTGCCTTTCATTAACATAAAACGAGACTGTTTTCTCACAATTCTCCTGCTGGTGCAGCTGTTGTCATTTATTGTTATTTAGGAGCAACAGTACACAAATTCTTGTCGTATTTTGCGCTTGAAACGAAATGTAATCTCATCATATTTCATTCAGTAGAAATTTACTCCAGAGTCGTTTGTGATGTGAGTGATTACACAAATAAGACACAACATTCTCCTTTGGGTTTATTGTTGGCTTTCCTACCGTACATTTTGCGACCAATGACCTCAACTTGGTGTTTTCCGAGCACAAATATTTTAGGTTAAAGGAAGACGCAACAGTGGGTGAGGCTTTCACGACGGTTTTGTTATAAGAAAACCCTTTCACATTTTATCCACGTATACGATATGCACGTAGTACATAGGCATATTTAAATGATTTTTTTCCATTTTTACCTTCTTTTCTTTCTATAGCATTCGGCAGCAAAGGGTTAAACTTCTTATTTTATGAATTTTTGGCTTAGTTTTTTTTGTAAGAAAGCCAGAGATTTTAAACGTCCGTTTAAATCCACCGAGTCTTTATATCCTTATGTCTTTTAATGAGATGACCATATTTTCTAGACTCAAATTCGGGACATTAACATATTTCCTAGGCCCAAATCCGGGACACATTAAAAATTTTGCAAAATAGGCTATATTTATTTATTTATTTATTTATTTATTATATGAGAAGAAGGTTTCAATTAAATGTAATAAATACAAAATATCAATTAAATTTGTTACAAAGAAAAGCACATTTACATTTGGCGACGCCAAAGTCAACGAGAGCGTATATTACTGTTCGTCTGTTCGAGTTACTTTGTATTTCGTCTGCATGTTTGCCATAAAACCTCCTCTGCCTCTTCCATGGCTATCAGAAAATATGCAGATTTCTTCCTTCTTCTGTTCGAGTTACGGTTAGAACCGTTTCGACCGCGCGAATGCGTTCGAGTGCGACTTTTTTCCAGTTGCCGTGGTCTCTAACTGCCCATTAGCTGTTAGAGCTGCGGCCAACACGTGTTTGCACAGTAAAAAAGTTTGATAACGGTTTCGATAATTTGTCGTACCCTCTTGTCAAATAATTTCTCACCATAACTAAAACTAATAATAAAATATACCGATACAGGTCAATGAATGTCTAATTCGGGACAAATTGGGTCATGAATGTTAATTTCGGGACAAATTGGGTCATGAATGTTAATTTCGGGACAAACAGGTGTCCTGGATTACCTTTGAAAAAATTCGGGACAGACAGACAAAAAACGGGACGGATGGTCACCTTAATTTTAACCTTTTGTCAATATATATGTATCTAATTTTTTCTTTGAAGAGGCAGGTCAGTGAAATCTTGTTTTAATATAGAATTTACTGCTTCCCCCTTCTGCTTATTTATAGGGAAGTATACGTTCGGATATTTGTGACAAGTCCGCAGCTCGTGGTCGTGCGGTAGCGTTCTCGCTTCCCACGCCCGGGTTCCCGGGTTCGATTCCCGGCGGGGTCAGGGATTTTCTCTGCCTCGTGATGACTGGGTGTTGTGTGATGTCCTTAGGTTAGTTAGGTTTAAGTAGTTCTAAGTTCTAGGGGACTGATGACCTAAGATGTTAAGTCCCATAGTGCTCCGAGCCATTTGAACCAGCCATTTATTTGTGACAATCTTCGGCAGCATTCGTGGCTCTATGACGCTGGTTAAAACACGTTCCACATTTTTGTTGCTATACTAGGATTTTTCCATCCGTTGATTGAGCTTATAGTCTGCAAATTTCGTAGTCTTTCCTCCACTGAGTATTTCCCCCATTATTATCAGCCACGCTTTATCAGCATTGATAGGAAGCTGTGCCATTACAGCACACATGGGCCGATACAATCAAATTTTTTCTCCATCCCGGTATTCCCCCGTTAATCCCAGTTCCAGTACTTCCTTCCAGGAGCATTGGCTGAAGTGAATACTGAAACTGGAAAGGGATGCTTCGGTGAAGACTGTTTTCATAGATTTAATGGTAGCCATTGCAAAGTTAATTTTCGGTGATCACCCTGGCATCTTATTTTTCAATGCACAAAAATGTTTTTCATATGCATATTGACTTTTGCCTGAGATATAATCAAATAAAACCGGAAATTCCTTTGTCTATTCTTCTGTGCTTTCAATGTCAACGTGTATGGTGTACAGTCGTTTGAGTTGATTCCCTCCATAAGAAAAGTTCGATTACCACACAGCATTTTCTCCTCTTCGTCACAGCCAGACACGAAGCTATTTTCGTCAGGAAGAGACCCATCGTCAGTATTCAAAAAACTGTTATATTCAGCTAATTTCTAAACGTCTTCGCACAATTGAATCTCCGAACCAACGTCAGTGTGTTGGATGTCCCAATTGCTTCCCTTCTCGCTTTACACAACGCAGAGTTAGAGCTCTCATAATCTGATATATTTGCGACAAAATTTAAAGCTTTATCTTCCAGATCCATAAATTCCTGTTTAAAGATTTGGAAAACAGGTGCTGTCTTCTTCGTAGACTCTTTTCATGTCCCTGTTCAGCCACGATTCTGTCATTTGCAGGTTTTATAAGGCCTCGACACTTACTCCGATCGAACTTAAAGCATAACAAATTCCTACATTCTCACATCTTCTGTGTTCCTGATAGCCATGACCATCGTTAAGAAGACACGGCTTTCCTATTGTTGTTCTAATTATTTCAGTTACAGCGTATAGAAGTCAAGTAGCATGGGCCTACGAAACTAAACGGAAACGAAGCTGTCGGCGAGGGCACTGCCTGACTAAAGCCCGTCTCACACGGAGCAAGATTCGCTGTAAGTTTCCTTGCTGGCTCGCGCGACGACTACCTTGCGGGCTCCGTCGTCTGCTAGCGGGCTACCTTGCTGGGAACCTTGCAAGATTTCCGGGATAGGTCCGGTGCTATTTTTCTTGCAAGGTTCCCTGCATGCTACCTGCGTTGACCAATCATGAGGCGTTTCGTTTGTGACGTCAGACGCGGAAAGCTTGGGCGGGAAGCCTTTGTTGATAGCAGCTTTTCTGCTGTTGTGAGGTGCGCTAGGAAGTTCTTATAATTATTAAATAATGGCACTGCAGTGGTCCAAGGAAGCGATTGAAGCAAAATACCAATACATCCATTCGTATAAAATTTGCAAAGGATGTACGATCTTCTATCCTATAAAATAACAGTCATTATTGGTATATTTATAAAATCAAACAGTAATGAAATGGTGATACTTTTCAAACAAAAGTAGGTGTTATGCGAACTAACCTCAACTCTTTATGAAGCATGAAGAGTGCACCTTTTCCAGCGTTTCTCCTCTTAATCCAGTTTTTCATCCATTCTTCCTTTCTTCTTCTCCCATTAACGTGCATTTCTGCATCGTTTAGCACCAAAAGAGCTAATAATGCCAGTTTGCTCTGAACATCTGTACCTGAAGCAGCCATCTTCGTTCGATACAACATGCAGCAGATCACAACACAACTAGCTGCCGATCTTTCACCGTGGGAGAGCTTCGGCATGGAAGATAGCCGGCTCCTTTCCCTGCAAGCCGGCAGGCATGCACGCCATCTCGCAAACTTCCAGCGAACCTTGCTCCGTGTGAGACGGGCGTAACGATGGCATCCCACCCGCTGCTGCTTCACGACTGACGTAAGTCAGCAGTGATCCCTGACTCCGGTCGGAAAACTCGCGGTGGAGATCTGCTGGTTCGGAGGTCCCCTCGTACGTGCGGGGTCGGGGCTTCACAAGGTAGCTACCTACCAGCCATAATTTCTAGCTAACGGACATGGCCTGGTGTAGTTCACCGCTGGTGACCATTACAAGACTGATCTTCAATATTTTTTGACTCACTACAGTTGTTGTATGACCGAATGATATCGATGTGGTGTACGCCATTTCGGCGAGCAAATTGCCGTGCTCTTCTCGTCGTAAAGTGACAAAACGCGCGCGATCTATGTTAAAATGACTTATCGAGGACTAAAAGGACGACGCAGTGCGCGATATCCCGTTAATTATTGAAGACTCAACTCGCTTTACTCAACAACAATGAGAATGTAAATTATGTTTCACTTCCATTACACACGTGTACGTAGCGGTATGCTGCATTCAACTTGGTATTCAGAACGAGGTTCCCGACAGAGAAAATTCTCACGGAGCAAGTTCTCAACACCCTCCACGACTTCCATAGAGTGCGTGTGGGAGGATATTTTATCTTAGTATTTGCTATTCCATTTGCAAACAGAGCTAGGTGAAAAACACATTTACATGTCTCGGTACGCGTTCTAGTCTCTCGTCTCTTTTCTCACCGTGGTTTCGTGAGATATACGACGGAGCTGCCATGACTGCAGCACCGAGTGAGGTGGCGCAGTGGTTAGCACACTGGACTCGCATTCGGGAGGACGACGGTTCAATCTCACGTCCAGCCATCTTGATTTAGGTTTACCGTGATTTCCCTAAATCACCTCAGGCAAATGCCGGGATGGTTCCTTCGAAAGGGCACAGCCGACTTCCTTCCCCATCCTTCTCTAATCCGATGAGACCGATGATCTCGCTGTTTGGCCGTTTGGCCTCTTCCACCAAATCAACCCCCCACCCCTGTGCTTTATTGATAGCCATACTACTGTACAACTGCAGCAAAGTGTTCTTCGAATACCGATTTTCTAAATTTAATCATCAACGTCAACGTTACCTTTGTTACAAATGTTCTCATTTATATTCTCCTGACACCGCTGCACACTTTAGTGTGGGTCATACCTACGACACTTGACGACCCTACTGGCATTTGTCTGAATGTTTTCAATGGCTGCTCCCAAGCCTGCATACTAGAGACTCGAAACGCCGGGACAATATCGCAGAACTGCTCACATAAGCGTCTTGTACGTGGTTTCCTTTACAGATGCTCCGAACTTTCACAAAAGTCTTCCAACAAGTCTTTCATTCGCATCCACTAGTGCTGATTTCAGATGTTCATTCCGTTACGTAAATAAACGTTGAGACGGACTTTACAAGTTTCGTACAAGTTTTGTAATCTGCTTCTTTCTCTGTTCTATGGGCATAATCTTCCTCATAGAGCGAGGTGAAAAAGCGTCTGAAACTCAAAAGTAAATTCACCAAGTAACCTGAAATGTCTCCTCTTCTAAAGTCATAATTCACTTATTGTCGTCGCCTCGAATTAATCATCGTAAAATTTGTCTTTTTCGCAGATTACTTATGTCTCTACAACTACGCTGCCCTGGATCATACTCCCATGTGTTCTCATTCAAATGAACTGTTTTATCCTTTCTTTGAGTCATCAGTCTTCTGACTCGTTTGATGCTGCACACCGCCACCAAATACAGGCCACATCTCATGTGGATACACCATATTTGACTTTACTACAGGGGCTTGTATTGCCTTCTGCATCCTCAGGCCGCTGACATTGCTGACTCAGACGCCATTATAGGGGCATTTTCGTACCCCAAGTCCAAGGGAGTGCCCTCAACCCCTGACCGCTCCTCCGCCCGCTTTGAAGAGGCCGTTGCCGGAATGGGAGTGACTTCTTGTGCCAGAAGTCTTCGGTCGCCATTGCTGATTATTTGTATTCAAAATTTAAGGAGGGGCGAGGTTGGAGCCCGGGACCCAGGACTTTTTTTATTGTTAGTGAAAAACCACCGAGTTTATAAAAACTGTTAAAAATCATTAACAACTGGACATCTTAAAAATAAGTCTAAATACTGTAAGTAGTGTGACAATTCCGCTTTCATCATCAGTAAGATACAGGGTGTTTCAAAAATGACCGGTATATTTGAAACGGCAATAAAAACTAAACGAGCAGCGATAGAAATACACCGTTTGTTGCAATATGCTTGGGACAACAGTACATTTTCAGGCGGACAAACTTTCGAAATTACAGTAGTTACAATTTTCAACAACAGATGGCGCTGCAAGTGATGTGAAAGATATAGAAGACAACGCAGTCTGTGGGTGCGCCATTCTGTACGTCGTCTTTCTGCTGTAAGCGTGTGCTGTTCACAACTTGCAAGTGTGCTGTAGACAACATGGTTTATTCCTTAGAACAGAGGATTTTTCTGGTGTTGGAATTCCACCGCCTAGAACACAGTGTTGTTGCAACAAGACGAAGTTTTCAACGGAGGTTTAATGTAACCAAAGGACCGAAAAGCGATACAATAAAGGATCTGTTTGAAAAATTTCAACGGACCGGGAACGTGACGGATGAACGTGCTGGAAAGGTAGGGCGACCGCGTACGGCAACCACAGAGGGCAACGCGCAGCTAGTGCAGCAGGTGATCCAACAGCGGCCTCGGGTTTCCGTTCGCCGTGTTGCAGCTGCGGTCCAAATGACGCCAACGTCCACGTATCGTCTCATGCGCCAGAGTTTACACCTCTATCCATACAAAATTCAAACGCGGCAACCCCTCAGCGCCGCTACCATTGCTGCACGAGAGACATTCGCTAACGATATAGTGCACAGGATTGATGACGGCGATATGCATGTGGGCAGCATTTGGTTTACTGACGAAGCTTATTTTTACCTGGACGGCTTCGTCGATAAACAGAACTGGCGCATATGGGGAACCGAAAAGCCCCATGTTGCAGTCCCATCGTCCCTGCATCCTCAAAAAGTACTGGTCTGGGCCGCCATTTCTTCCAAAGGAATCATTGGCCCATTTTTCAGATCCGAAACGATTACTGCATCACGCTATCTGGACATTCTTCGTGAATTTGTGGCGGTACAAACTGCCTTAGACGACACTGCGAACA
This sequence comes from Schistocerca nitens, assembly GCF_023898315.1. Classification (NCBI taxonomy): domain Eukaryota; kingdom Metazoa; phylum Arthropoda; class Insecta; order Orthoptera; family Acrididae; genus Schistocerca; species Schistocerca nitens. The sequence continues at coordinate 562,062,014 of NC_064614.1, read as the reverse complement.
CCTCGTGGTTTATGCAAGATGGTGCCCGGCCACATCGCACGGCCGACGTCTTTAATTTCCTGAATGAATATTTCGATGATCGTGTGATTGCTTTGGGCTATCCGAAACATACAGGAGGCGGCGTGGATTGGCCTCCCTATTCGCCAGACATGAACCCCTGTGACTTCTTTCTGTGGGGACACTTGAAAGACCAGGTGTACCGCCAGAATCCAGAAACAATTGAACAGCTGAAGCAGTACATCTCATCTGCATGTGAAGCCATTCCGCCAGACACGTTGTCAAAGGTTTCGGGTAATTTCATTCAGAGACTACGCCATATTATTGCTACGCTTGGTGGATATGTGGAAAATATCGTACTATAGAGTTTCCCAGACCGCAGCGCCATGTGTTGTTGAAAATTGTAACTACTGTAATTTCGAAAGTTTGTCTGCCTGAAAATGTACTGTTGTCCCAAGCATATTGCAACAAACGGTGTATTTCTATCGCTGCTCGTTTAGTTTTTATTGCCGTTTCAAATATACCGGTCATTTTTGAAACACCCTGTATTTAAAAAAACTGGTAATTTAAAAACTGGTACATAGAAACATAGGATATCACTGAAACTGACAATGGAAATTATTTCTTACCCTTCTAGCCACACCAGATTATAGACACGTATTGCCACCTATCACTGAAGCTTTTACTGAGGAGAACTTTAACCTCCTGCACATGTTTCAAAACGTTGTCGTTTGATAGAACGCGGATCATAGTTATTTTATTTATGTTTTCCATTGTCACCAGAAATCTATCTTGTGTGATACAAAGAGACCTCTTCCAACATAGAAAGCTTACAAGCATCTAATACTCTCCACATCTACATATGTCTAATATCTCGTAATTAGCCTTGTCTCATAGAAATACAATACGCTAGACGTTCTCGTTGTCAAAGTTGTTTGCAACGTCCTGAAGGAGCGATTACGTTCAATTTTTTCAATATCAAGCAACTTATTAACTAAATAATTTATATACGAAGACTGGCAGGATGTAGAGTAGACATTTTTGCTCATTTCTTCAACAAAGCTGTTTGTCGAAAGGGGAAGCGTTCTTAACGCCCAGAGTTTATTGAAATCAGATATTCCTCATAAGCTCGTCGTATTACTGGATGTAAGTGCTGGCGAGCTTGAGATAAGAAACGTGAAATACAACGGGCCTGGATGAGATTTTCGGAGACGATAAGACTACCCACAACAGAGCCGTCCTTGACGTTCGTTCTTTGTTCGAAAGTCAATGACAGACGCCAAAGGCCACGATAGTGTCTCACTTCCCATTGGCAGAGGAATCGTAGCTGTTGTAGGTAATTCACACTCTGTCTAATCGGAATAGTTTGGTGGGAAAAAAAGATGAAAAGAAGTTAGTACACAGCGAAGAGTTTCAAATTTATCACACATTTTCGTCAATAGCGAGTTTAAATATATATCGGCGATAGCCAAGTCATCAAAGACTGAGTAATACTTCACATGTGGGAGAATGCGGCAGGAAAGATGCTGCGATATTGTTCAAGGACATGTGCCGACATTAGTATGTCTCCCAGGGGAACCGAAGGAAAAACTTATTCAAGACGGCCGAATGGGTATGTGGGTATTTGAAGCACGCTGCATCGGAGTACAAATCAAGTGCTATAACAACTGAGTACCTGGTATTCACTGCTGATTTCCCCCCCCCCCCTCCTCTCTCTCTCTCACTCTCTCTGTGTGTGTGTGTGTGTGTGTGTGTGTGTGTGTGTGTGTGTGTGTGTGTGTGTGGTGGGGGGTGTTTCCTTTTAGGTAGTAATTAGATAATATAACTATGATTTCTGAATTGCTGAGTGTAATTAGATTATTCGAATACATTGGCATAAGTGATGAGAGCTTAACGTGTGATGCTTGAGAAACGTTAGGTTGAGAAGTGCAGATAGTAATATTAGCGGAAAAAGATCTCCGTCTCAACGAAGTTTATTCTGATGAGGTCTGAGTGCAGATAGAATTTATGATTCCTATCTTGTTAATGAACGGTTTTAATTAATTTTGTGAACACTTGTGAACTTAGCCTACATGCTTGGAGTTCAGGATGTAGCACATGTCATCGGCTCGCCCAACAAGAATGTCAATAGATCACCGACTCCTGGAAAAGTGCACACGCTTTTTTCTGATAGTAAGAGTATCTCAAGTCTGGCATCCTCTGCCTCGTGATGACTGGGTGTTGTGTGATGTCCTTAGGTTAGTTAGGTTTAAGTAGTTCAAAGTTCTAGCGGACTGATGATCATAGCTGTTAAGTCCCATAGTGCTCAGAGCCAGTTAAGTGCCAGTTAAGTCAAGTCTGGCAGCTGAAGCAGCCAAAGTCAGACCGCTGATTACGGCTCTAACTGCTCACTTTAGCAACCGAACCGTTCAATTTCGTTGCTTCGTTGCGTCCCTGTAGCAGATACCGCCTATAATCAGAAAGTCTCCTTTAACTCGTGTTTCCGCCCGCAAGCAATTAAGCACGTGCGATGTATGACGAGCAGAACTCAGCCGGGTGTAGAGCACGTATGGGTTGCATGTTACGTTTAAACGCACGAATGTGTTCTTTTAATTCCTTTCTTGTGTAGTTACATTCTGATTTCCCAATTCTGTTTTGTTTACTGGGTTGTTACAAGAGGTAATCTCCGCATAAATTGTTACATGTGCGTCTGTCACTGTTGTTGTGACGTCAGTAATTAGTTATCACGCTTCGGAGGCCTGCAAAAGAGGTTTCCGAGGTAGCCATTTACAGAGTCCTTTGTACGTCGGACGTATCAGTGACAGGTGACAGCGGTAATCACTCAGAACGGAGATAAAAATTAAGCGGTTCCCCCGGCAGAGGACACTTTTACTTGCACTCAATTAAGGCCGTATGTAGTCCGATAAGCGCTATCTAATGACGACAGCTGGTACGAAACTAATTTTACATATGTGAAAATATTGATTGTATGTAGAGAGTCCCACTTTAGTTACGCAGGTGACAAGGCGATTTAGTGGAACAAGACTAGACTAACACAGAGGAGATGATGTGGTCGAGGGCTCAGGGTTTCTGTTAATCATCGTTTCTGTTATTTTAACCAGGATGATTCTTTAAATATCGCAAACGATACCTTCGCCCACCCTGTCCGATTAAGCTTTCGATGGGAGCTAGATGTTTCCAAGGTGTTACCATGCTGTGCGGGCTTTCAGTGCCGGTAACTGTGTTTTTAGTAATACATATTTTTTTATGGCCATGAGGCCGCGGTCCAAACATATTTATCTGTCTAATGTTTTGTGTTCCAATGCTGGAGACATCTGAGGCTATAAAATTTCAGAAACTTTTGACAGTCTCAAACAAGCACGGCAAGCTGATCCGTTTACACGCATCCACAGAACGATCGATCCGTGACGTCATCAGGCTGCTGTCTAAGATGGCGGAGTCGCGCCGACATTGTACATAGGAACTTAAAAAGACCGCAGCAGCTTAAATAAATTTGGGCCACACGATTTTCTCGATTAATTTCAAAATCCTCTTACAAGCATATACTGTACCCACGTACTTCCTAGTCCATTTGTGATTTTTTGGAAATTTGGAAATTTGTGGTAAGTTTCTATGGGACCAAACTGCTGAGGTCATCGGTCCCTAGGCCTACACATTAGTTGATCTAACCAACACACGCACACGCACGCACACACACACACACACACACACACACACACACACACACACACACACACACACATTCCCGCGGGAGGACTCGAACCTCCAACGGGGGGGAGCACCGCGAAGCGTGGCAAGGCGCCTAAACCGCTCTGCTGTCCCGCGCGACCGACAAAATTGAGGAGCAAATGTCGATGGTCATGGAATGTGTCAGTACATTAAACTACAACAGAAAAGTAATAATAAATAAAATAAAATATTTATTACTCCTAAAAAGGCGACATGATATAGTTTTTATATAAACGCAATCAACAATGTAGCACAGGAATTAGCTTAATATTTCAAGGAACTTCTCGACAGAATGGGAAGAATGATTCGTGAGGAAGCTCTCCAGTTTAGATTTGAATGAGCGTGGATTACTACTAAGATATTTGAAATCTTGTGGTAGCTTATTTACATTTACTTAGACACTAATTACTAACAAAATACATATATTTACAAAAAATTGTTAGAAACTTGAGAAATCATGCAGCTGAAAGTTACACGAGGCATTGGGTAGTAGTGTTACAAGCCGACAGGGCGGAAGTCCCCGTTTTGATACTCTTGGAAATACAATGGGAAGAAAGGAGGCAAGGAAGGAAGAGGAAGCCAATACTGCAGTGACGTCACACTGGCGCCTTTATTTCTGATGTATGCAACCCGCAACAAGGAACTCGTACTCGCTCCGTTTGTGATATCTAGGGTGAAGGAAAAGGAAGAGGAGGAGGAGGAGAAAAGTGATGAGCGAGGGGGAGGTCATGAGAATGAGAGGGACGACTGTATGAGTAGGAAGGCTGAGAGCGTAGTGTGTTGAGAGAGGGGGAAGGGGAGGGGGGAGAGTCGTGATGATGCTGCGTGGATGTGGCGCTGCTGCTGCTGCTGCGGCTGCGGCGTGTCTGCGCGTCCATCCGGCCAGGCAGAGGCATTCCGCGAGGCACGCCCGCTGGCTGTGAATGGCCCAAACCGCCAGCTCCGTGCGTGTGAACCCGCGTTCCTGCGTGAGCGGCAGCTGCGTGCGTGCGTGCGTGGGCGGGCCTGCGAGGCGCAGGAACGCGGCCGCGCCATTCACACGCTGGCACCCAGTGAGCCCTGCCGCTACGTAGCTTCCGGCGAGTCGCCGCTGGTGCAGGGACGGGATTACTCTCCTAGTTCTCTCAGCCCCTCACTCCATCTCTGAGCGTTACATGACAACCTCATATCTTGCTGTTAGAATCCACCATGTGGTGACCAATTTGCAACATTATTTCGTCAGTTCCTTGCTCTTCCGTTTCGTGATCTTTATTTGGCGAAATACCTATCACTGGAGTTAGAATATTAAAGATATGGGGCATTACGAAACCGAACTGGCTGGTAAGTCCCACATTTAGAGCATGTAGTTGAGATTTTGCATTTCTTTTTGATTTGTACAAAGAGAATAGGTGGAAATCCTTCCAAGCGTGTCTGTAAATTAGTAACCTTGGTTTTGTCGTCTTGCACCAGCTTGTTGGTGAAATGTTTGACGCAGGAAACACGCTCATCCGATTGCACGGGGTGTTTTTTTTGTCATTAGTCTACTGACTGGTTTGATGCGGCCCGCCACGAATTCCTTTCCTGTGTTAACCTCTTCACCTCAGAGTAGCATTTGCAACCTACGTCCTCAATTATTTGCTTGACGTATTCCAATCTCTGTCTTCCTCTACAGTTTTTGCCCTCTACAGCTCCCTCTAGTACCATGGCCATGGAAGTCATTCCCTCATGTCTTAGCAGATGTCCTATCATCCTGCCCCTTCTCCTTATCAGTGTTTTCCACATATTCCTTTCCTCTCCGATTCTGCGTAGAACCTCCTCATTCCTTACCTTATCAGTCCACCTAATTTTCAACATTCGTCTATAGCACCACATCTCAAAAGCTTCAATTCTCTTCTGTTCCGGTTTTCCCACAGTTCATGTTTCACTACCATACAATGCTGTACTCCAGACGTACATTCTCAGAAATTTCTTCCTCAAATTAAGGCCGGTATTTGATATTAGTAGACTTCTCTTGTCCAGAAATGCCTTTTTTGCCATAGCGAGTGTGCTTTTGATGTCCTCCTTGCTCCGTCCGTCTGCCTAGGTAGCAGAATTCCTTAACTTCATTGACTTCGTGACCATCAATCCTGATATTAAGTTTCTCGCTATTCTCATTTCTACTACTTCTCATTACCTTCGTCTTTCTCCGATTTACTCTCAAACTATACTGTGTACTCATTAGACTGTTCATTCCGTTCAGCAGATCATTTAATTCTTCTTCACTTTCACTCAGGATAGCAATGTCATCAGCGAATCGTATCATTGATATCCTTTCACCTTGTATCTTAATTCCACTCCTGAACCTTTCTTTTATTTCCATCATTGCTTCCTCGATGTACAGATTGAAGAGTAGGGGCGAAAGGCTACAGCCTTGTCTTACACCCTTCTTAATACGAGCACTTCGTTCTTGATCGTCCACTCTTATTATTCCCTCTTGGTTGTTGTACATATTGTATATGACCCGTCTCTCCCTATAGCTTACCCCTACTTTTTTCAGAATCTCGAACAGCTTGCACCATTTTATATTGTCGAACACTTTTTCCAGGTCGACAAATCCTATGAAAGTGTCTTGATTTTTCTTTAACATTGCTTCCATTATTAGCCGTAACGTCAGAATTGCCTCTCTCGTCCCTTTACTTTTCCTAAAGCCAAACTGATCGTCACCTAGCGCATTTTCAATTTTCTTTTCCATTCTTCTGTATATTATTCTTGTAAGCAGCTTCGATGCATGAGCTGTTAAGCTGATTGTGCGATAATTCTCGCACTTGTCAGCTCTTGGCGTCTTCGGAATTGTGTGGATGATGCTTTTCCGAAAGTCAGATGGTATGTCGCCAGACTCATATATTCTACACACCAATGTGAATAGTCGTTTTGTTGCCACTTCCCCCAATGATTTTAGAAATTCTGATGGAATGTTATCTATCCCTTCTGCCTTATTTGACCGTAAGTCCTCCAAAGCTCTTTTAAATTCCGATTCTAATACTGGATCCCCTATCTCTTCTAAATCGACTCCTGTTTCTTCTTCTATCACATCAGACAAATCTTCACCCTCATAGAGGCTTTCAATGTATTCTTTCCACCTATCTGCTCTCTCCTCCGCATTAGCAGTGGAATTCCCGTTGCACTCTTAATGTTACCACCGTTGCTTTTAATGCCACCAAAGGTTGTTTTGACTTTCCTGTATGCTGAGTCTGTCCTTCCGACAATCGTATCTATTTCGATGTCTTCACATTTTTCCTGCAGCCATTTCGTCTTAGCTTCCCTGCACTTCCTATTTATTTCATTCCTCAGCGACTTGTATTTCTGTATTCCTGATTTTCCCGGAACATGTTTGTACTTCCTCCTTTCATCAATCAACTGAAGTATTTCTTCTGTTACCCATGGTTTCTTCGCAGCTACCTTCTTTGTACCTATGTTTTCCTTCCCAACTTCTGTGATGGCCCTTTTTAGAGATGTCCATTCCTCTTCAACTATACTGCCTACTGCGCTATTCCTTATTGCTGTATCTATAGCGTTAGAGAACTTCAAACGTATCTCGTCATTCCTTAGTACTTCCGTGTCCCACTTCTTTGCGTATTGATTCTTCCAGACTAATGTCTTGAACTTCAGCCTACTCTTCATCACTACTATATTGTGATCTGAGTCTATATCTGCTCCTGGGTACGCCTTACAGTCCAGTATCTGATTTCGGAATCTCTGTCTGACCATGATGTAATCTAATTGAAATCTTCCCGTATCTCTCGGTCTTTTCCAAGTATACCTCCTCCTGTCGTGATTCTTGAACAGGGTATCGCTATTACTAGCTGAAACTTGTTACATAATTCAATTAGTCTCTCTCCTCTTTCATTCATTGTCCCAAGCCCATATTCTCCGGTAACCTTTTCTTCTACTCCTTCCCCTACAACTGCATTCCAGTCGCCCATGACTATTAGATTTTCGTCCCCCTTTACATACTGCATTACCCTTTCAATATCCTCATACACTTTCTCTATCTGTTCATCTTCAGCTTGCGACGTCGGCATGTATAACTGAACTATCGTTATCGTTATCGGTGTTGGTCTGCTGTCGATTCTGATTAGAACAACCTGGTCACTGAACTGTTCAGTCACACACCCTCTGCCCTACCTTTCTATTCATAACGAATCCTACACCTGTTATACCATTTTCTGCTGCTGTTGATATTACCCGATACTCATCTGACCAGAAATCCTTGTCTTCCTTCCACTTCACTTCACTGACCCCTACTATATCTAGATTGCGCCTTTGCATTTCGCTTTTCAGATTTTCTAGTTTCCCTACCACGTTCAGGCTTCTGACATTCCACGCCCCGACTCGTAGAACGTTATCCTTTCGTTGATTATTCAATCTTTTTCTCATGGTAACCTCTCCCTTGGCAGTCCCCTCCCGGAGATCCGAATGGGGGACTATTCCGGAATCTTTTGCCAATGGAGAGATCATCATGATACTTCTTCAATTACAGGCCACATGTCCTGTGGATACACGTTACGTGTCTTTAATGCAGTGGTTTCCATTGCCTTCTGCATCCTCATGTCGTTGACCATTGCTGATTCTTCCGCCTTTAGGGGCAATTTCCCACCCCTAGGACAAGAGTGCCCTGAACCTCTATCCGCTCCTCCGCCCTCTTTGACAAGGCCGTTGGCAGAATGATGCTGACTTCTTATGCCGGAAGTCTTCGGCCGCCAATGCTGATTATTTATGAAAATTTAGGCAGTGGCGGGGATCGAACCCGGGACCGAATACGTTTTGATTATGAATCAAAGACGCTACCCCTAGACCACGGGGTGTAACGGGTATATATAAGTTCAGATATTTTTACTGGCGACTGATGACCGTATACTTAACAACATTATGGTTCAAATGGCTCTGAGCACTATGGGACTTAACATCTGAGGTCATCAGTCCCCTAGAACTTAGAACTACTTAAACCAAACTAACCTAAGGACATCACACGCATCCATGTTCGAGGCAGGATTCGAACCTGCGACCGCAACGGTCGCGCGGTTCCAGACTGAAGTGCCTAGAACCGCTCGGCCACACCGGCCGGCGTACCACAAATGAAAATATCTGCATTTGTACCAGTTACACTGCGTAAAACAGATTTAATTTCGTTACCTTTTGTCTCTGTATCTTCGGCCGACGTTTGCTTACCTATTTTTCTGACAATTCGCAACAAACAGCTGGTATCGTCAACGTTTCCCTTTTCTTTACCAAATCTAATAATACCAGCCACTCATGCTGACGAAACGTCAGAAGAATCGTTAAACGTCTGCCGACGAACTATAGACAAAAGCTATCAGGCAATTGGTCAATACGCGGCCACGAAAACCTAAACATTTAATTTCGTGAACAGTCGTCCTTTCCTTGACGTTCCGGGTGACGACTCCATCATGATTTGCGTACTTATATATGCATCTGTCACGTGTGCCATATACTTCCGTATACGTGTTGGCCCTTGTGACTCGTGTTTCTACCAGTATTACAAATATTACCACTATTATCCGTGAATCACGACTTTCGACCATAAAGTAGTTTCCCAGTAATCCTGGTGTTCTTGGCCTTGCACAAAAGCGCTTAAATGGCCCCCTTCCCGTGACTGTGCACCTGGACTTCTGAAAAGACAGTGCTTACTAAGTGCCTAGGCGCAGTAGTCCACCATCACACCCTGTTTGAGTGAAACATCGCCCGGAACAATTAGTGGGTTCTCTCTTGCTTCATAATTTCTATATTTTGCACTGGGTAGTCCAGCTATAACGTCCTATTGTTTGTAACTCTGGACTAAGTCGGCCTTAACGACGTTCATGGTATCCTATAGTATGAAAATAGTTAGTGCTACGCTCTTCAGTTGGGCCACAATCTGAAGGGTTGCACCCAATTCTGCTAGTGAGTTTCGAAGAGCTCCTGCCAATGACTGATACAGAGGGCGGCTTCTTCGAGGGCTCAAATGTCCGTTTGAAATTTCCATTCTTTCTGCGTGTGGCGATCGATGTTCGCGGACGATGCACTTTCGACCCCCAGATTAAACCAAATAATTCAAAACAATTCGAGCAACAAACTTTATGAGCAACTTCTGTAGTATGGTCGTTGCAAAGCACGAACTTATTTTCGTGACTCATTAATCGAGCTATTGTCTTAAACCATACATTTTCCGTTAACTGCAGTATTTGGTCCAGAAACGACTCTCGTGTCTTAAGCCATTGCGCGGTATTGCATGTTTGTAGACACAGTATCTATTACTGTTGGAAGAACGTGTGAAAAGCGCACGTGAAGAGTTTTGTAACCTCGCAAGTAGCTGCTTGCAGTGGGGAAACAATAACTGGTGATTAGACATGTTCTACAACGAGCTCACGTACTGTTTGCGTGATTTTCTTCTCTCTGGCACAACGTTAGTGCAACATAGACACGCAAAGATGGAGAACCGGATCTTGGACAGTTGTAATACAATTATGAACTCTGTTCATTGATGATGCACGAGGACGGTTCGGAAAGAAAGCGCCGTTTTAGCGCAACGGTAGTATTTGTGCGCGGAGCAAAACCATTTTCTCTGATTCAGCGAATGTATGAACCATCTTTTTTCGCACATTCGCTAATTACAACCTCAATTTGAGTAAAAATATCCCGCGAAATGTGGATTGTGAGTTGTAATAACATTTCTTTCGGCGCAAAATTTTTCCGCAACAGACATTCGTCAGGTGTATAGTATACTCGTATACGGCCCTAACGTTATGAGTAAGGGTGCTGTGCGGCAATGGGTCCGATTTTTTAAAAGTGGAACAAATATTCTAGACGAAGAATGGTAGGCCTTTCGTTGCGATTAATTATTTTGTTAAGAAGGCAGATGAAATAGTGAAAATTGAATATGTACCATCTCTGACCTTTCAGAAAAATTCCCGCGCATTTCTCGTACGGTTTTGTACGATGTTGTCACTGATTACTTAGGCTACCGAAAAGCTTGCGCTCCGTGAGTACCAAAATTGCTTAGAGAGGTCCACAAAACCAAACAAATGGGCCATGCCTCAGACATCATGTCACACTTCTAAGCGGAAGGAAGTTTTCTAGGAGATAATTGTGACTGGTGACGAAACTTGGGTGGCATATGTAAACGTCGAAACGAAACAACAGTCGACGACTTGGGGCCATACCATTTCTCCAAGAAAGCCGAAGAAAGCCCTCCGAACTTTGTCATCGGGGAAGATTATGGCTACTGTTTTTAGGGATGTCGAGGGAGTTTTGTTGGTTGAATCTGTGGAGCTAGGAACGACGATCCCTTTAGAAATCTACTGTGAAACTTTGAAGAAGCTTAAGCGAGACATTCGAAACATATCTCGCGTTATTCTGACATTAGGTGTTCTGTTTTCGGATGACAACGCTCGTGCTTACAGTTAGCGAAAAGCACTGCAGATATTGATGCAGTTCAAAAAGGACTTTTATAAGCATTCCTCATTCAGCCCAGACGTGGTTACACGAGATTTTCATATTCTGGCTCACACGAAGAAGTGGCTTGCGTCGTAGTAATTTGAGGACAATGACGACGACCGACTTCAAAATGCCGTGAAAGGTTGACTACGCGACCAAGCGGCAGAATTTTTTGAAGAAAGAATTTGTAAGTTAGTAATACGCTATGACAAAGGCTTAGATTTAAATGGGATTATATTGAAAAACAGCAAAAAAGCTGTATAATCAAGATTTTTTTTTTGTAAGTTCTTTCTTTGCAGCCAAACGGAGATTACTTTACGAAAGGCCCTCGTATGATCCACGGACGGTCCTTGGTATTGTCTGTTGTTGTGGTCTTCAGTCCTGAGACTGGTTTGATGCAGCTCTCCATGCTACTCTATCCTGTGCAAGCTTCTTCATCTCCCAGTACCTACTGCAGCCTACATCCTTCTGAATCTGCTTAGTGTATTCATCTCTTGGTCTCCCTATATGATTTTTACCCTCCGCGCTGCCCTCCAATACTAAATTGGCGATCCCTCGATGTCTCAGAACATGTCCTACCAACCGATCCCTTCTTCTAGTCAAGTTGTGCCACAAGCTCCTCTTCTCCCCAATACTATTCAATACCTCCTCATTAGTTATGTGGTCTACCCATCTAATTTTCAGCATTTTTCTGTAGCACCACATTTCGAAAGCTTCTATTCTCTTCTTGTCTAAACTATTTATCGTCCACGTTTCACTTCCATACATGGCTACACTCCATACAAATACTTTCAGAAACGACTTCCTGGCACTTAAATCTATACTCGATGTTAACAAATTTTTCTTCTTCAGAAACGCTTTCCTTGCTATTGCCAATCTACTTCTTATATCCTCTCTACTTCGACTATCATCAGTTATTTTGCTCCCCAAATAGCAAAACTCCTTTACTACTTTAAGTGTCTCATTTGCTAATCTAATTCCCTCAGCGTCACCCGACTTAATTCGACTACATTCCATTAACCTCGTTTTGCTTTTGTTGATGTTCATCTTATATCCTCCTTTCAAGACACTGTCCATTCCGTTCAACTGCTCTTCCAAGTCCTTTGCTGTCTCTGACAGAATTACAATGTCATCGGCAAACCTCAACGTTTTTATTTCTTCTCCGTGGACTTTAATTCCTACTCCGAACTTTCTTTTGTTTCCTTTATTGCTTGCTCAATATACAGATTGAATAACATCGGGGATAGGCTACAACCCTGTCTCACTCCTTTCCCAACCACTGCTTCCCTTTCATGCCCCTCGACTTTTATAACTACCATCTGGTTTCTGTACAAATTGTAAATAGCCTTTCGCTCCCTGTATTTTACCCCTGCCACCTTCAGAATTTGAAAGAGAGTATTCCAATCAATATTGTCAAAAGCTTTCTCTAAGTCTACAAATGCTAGAAACGTAGGTTTGCCTTTCCTTAACCTTTCTTCTAAGATAAGTCGTATGGTCAGTATTGCCTCACGTGTTCCAACATTTCTACGGAATCCAAACTGATCTCCCCCGAGGTCGGCTGCTATCAGTTTTTCCATTCGTCTGTAAAGAATTCGAGTTAGTATTTTGCAGCTGTGACTTATTAAACTGATAGTTCGGTAATTTTCACATCTGTCAACACCTGCTTTCTTTGGGATTGGAATTATTATATTCTTCTTGAAGTCTGTGGGTATTTCGCCTGTCTCATACATCTTGTTCACCAGATGGTAGAGTTTTGTCAGGGCTGGCTCTCCCAAGGCCGTCAGTAGTTCCAATGGAATGTTGTCTACTCTGGGGGCCTTGTTTCGACTCAGGTCTTTCAGTGCTCTGCCAAACTCTTCACGCAGTATCATATCTCCCATTTCATCTTTATCTACATCCTCTTCTATTTCCATAATATTGTCGTCAAGTACATCGCCCTTGTATAGACCCTCTATATACTCCTTCCACCTTTCTGCTTTCCCTTCTTTGCTTAGAACTGGGTTTCCATCAAAGCTCTTGATATTCATGCAAGTGATTCTCCTTTCTCCAAAGGTCTCTCTAATTTTACTATACGTATTGTCTATGACCACCAAATAAACACAGAATTAATGGTCTCTGCATCCGTGCTCAAACCTCGTGCTATTTTCACCTTTGCTACTACCGGAGACACGACACTTCGAAGTCTGGTTTCGTGCAAAATGGTAAATCTTAAATGTGTTGCTTCACCGTAGGACAACGATTTCTTCTGTACCTGGACAGTCATAGTATACGCCTGGACTATTGCTGCAATTCTACTCTACACGGAACTGTCAGGTGCATGGGATATGGGGCACTTCCAGTTGTACCACTTATTGGGTCTTATTCTCGCTCCATTCGCGTATGGATAGCGGGAAAAATGAACGCTTCAACGCCTCTGTCCGCGCTGCGATTAATCTGATGTTGTCGTCCCGGTCCCTACGGGAGCGACCGATGTCTGGGGTAGGGGGTTGCAGTGTATCCCTGATTCGTTACGTAACCCTGCTGCCGTAAACTTTGTAAGTAACCTTTCGTGAGATACATGGCACCTGGCAGTTGACGTTTTCTCGGCATCCCCGTGACGCAGTCCTGGGGATCAAACGAACACGTGATCGGTAGCGCTGCCCGCCTTTATGCATGGTCCTGTATTCTAGGATGGCTCGCACGAGTATTTTGTACGCAATATCCTTAGCAAACTGACTGCATATACCCAGTACACTGTGTGATCAATAGTATCCGGACACCTGGCTGAAAAAGACCGTGGCGCCCCTTATGGAATTCAATATGGTGTCGGCCCACCCTTAGCCTTGATGACAGCTTCCACTCTCGCAGGCATACGTTCAATCAGGTGCTGGAAGGTTTCTTGGGAATGGCAGCCCATTCTTCGCGGAGTGCTGCCCTGAGGAGAGGTATCGATGTCGGTCGGTGAGGCCTGGCACGAAGTCGGCGTTCCAAAACATCCCAAAGGTGTTTTATACGGTTCAGGTCACGACTCTGTGCAGGCCAGTCCTTTAAGGGATGTTATTTAACCACTCCACCACAGGCCGTGCATTATGAACAGGTGCTCGATCGTGTTGAAAGAAGCAGTCACCATCCCCGAATTGCTCTTCAACAGCGGGTAGCAAGAAGGTGCTTAAAATATCAATGTAGGACTGTGCTGTGATAGTGCCACCCAAAACACCAAGGGCTGCAAGCGCCCTCCATGAAAAATACGACCACACAACAACACCACGGCCTCCAAATTTTACTGTTGGCGCTACACTCGCTGGCAGATGATGTTCACCGGGCATTCGCCATAGCCACATCTCGCCATCGGATCGCCTCATTGTGTACCGTGATTCGACACTCCACACAACGTTTTTCCATTGTTCAATCGTCCAATGTTTACGATCCTTACACTAAGTGAGGCAGCGTTTGTCATTTACCGGCGTGATGTGTGGCTTATGAGCGGCCGCTCGACCATGAAATCCAAGTTTTCTCAACTCCCGCCAAACTGTCATAGTTCTTGCAGTGGATTGTGATGCAGTTTGCAATTCCTGTGTGATGGTCTGGATATATGTCTGCCTATTACACATTACGACCCTCTTCAACTGTCAGTGGTCTCCATCAGTCAACAGACGAGGTCGGCATTTACGCATTTGTGCTGTACGTGTCCCTTCACATTTCCACTTCAAAAAATGGTTCAGATGGCTCTGAGCACTATGGGACTTAACATCTATGGTAATCAGTCCCCTAGAACTTAGAATTACTTAAACCTAACTAACCTAAGGACATCACACAACACCCAGTCATCACGAGGCAGAGTAAATCCCTAACCCCGCCGGGAATCGAACCCGGGAACCCGGGCGTGGGAAGCGCGAACGCTTTCCACTTCACTATCATATCGGAAACAGTATACCTCGGGATGTTTAGGAGTGTGTAAATCTCGCGTGCATAAGTATGACACAAGTGACACCCAATCACCTGTCCACGTTCGAAGTTCGTGAGTTCCGCGGAGCGCCGCATTCTGCTCTCTCACGATGTCTAATGACTACTGAGGTCACTGATATGGAGTACCTGGCAATAGGTCCGGAAGTTGAAGGGACCACAGCTTCAAACATGCACAAACAAGTAATTTACGGCCGACTGAATAAGCGGAGGCGCTTTGGGGCTTCTGACTCGAACGTATAACTCTGCGTAACTTAGTAAATCCATAGATTGGCGGCAGATTAAGGAGGAACCCGCGTACACAACTTCACTCGACAAACACGAGAAGCCTCTGCGGACGTTAGCAACGAAGGCGGGAGGAGTACTCGTTTAGTCGTCTCGCATACTTTTAAGTCAGCAGTGTTAGTCTACTAGCACTGTCTCACTTAGATGGAACATTTTTTAAATAAAAATATGCGCACCTGATTCTAAACTTCTTTCCAGCAATATGCCAGAGCAATGAAACACACTTCCGAGAAGGTCCGACGTTATATGACAAAGGAGCTCTTTATAGGCAGATGACAACTGCTTTGGTAACTTTTTTACTGCCTCAAAACTCCTCAACGGTAAAAATAGTAGTCATTGGTGCGAGAGCGGATACGTAAAATGCTGTTCTAGCCATTATCTTCTGAAAGTTCTCTACACTTCATTAACGTATTTAACTTCAAAAACTGTAGTTCTGCCCAAAATTGTTTGAACAAGTATCAAGAGAGAGCAATGAATAATAGTAGCAGCAGCACCCGTCCATCTAAGAACAACGTTACCGCTCTCGGATGAAGAGCCGGTATCAACGTCCTACCTTTGTACAGATAAGTGATGTATCTTAAGGGAAGATTTACTATCTTTTGGTTCAAAAAATCGATTTTTTAAAATTGCATTTTTGGATCCATATAAGTATTTAGAATCCACAACTGAAACGGTTTTTCGAATGCGGAACGGAAATGTTTGTTATTCGCGGTTGAACAAAAAATGCACCTGCCTGAAATCGGCCTTTTTCACGCACCAGAGTTTTTCTTTCGGAGGACGAGTTATTGTACCGGTGCTTGGCAGGAAACTCACAAAATTTGGAAGGTAGCCCCCAAGCATTTGCATTCTGGTGCGAAGACTGTGGAGATTGCTACTTTCCTGGCAGTGAGCAGCTTCAACGAAGGGTATTCAGCAATTCTGAAGACCATGACAACGATGTACGTCACCCTGGGACTCTATTGGACGCAGTTCGCAAAGCATTCGGACGACCAGCGGATTCAAGCGGCCGAAAACCGCTTGTCACCGATTGTACGAGCGGCTCTGGAGCAGCGGAGGATGACCCAGATCGAGCAGAACGTCCTCTGAGCAAGAGGAAGGACTAGTTTATGGACCCGGAGTAGTAAATTGAACGTATGTTGCATAATATTGCATTTATATGTAGTCAAAACTTCAAACGCGTTTTTCTCGTAATAACGGTATTTTTTTTTTTTTTTTAATCGCGCGGTATGGTAATTTCAAATCTAGTGAACCGACTGGCATGATTCTTGGTTTCCGACGAAGCTAACTAAATTGTCTAGGAGTTGTACCACTTTTATTCCGATCCATGAACTATAAATATTTTTACTTGGCCGACAAAGTCGAAAAATCGATGAAAAACCCTTTTTTTTTTTTTTCAAATGGCCGCTATTCTGTTTCCTATGGTCCAAGTAACTTAAGCGAGGTACAACTCCTAAAGAATCTTATATACTTCGCTAACGTCAACTCAATTTTGATTTCAGACGAGACGGCTGACCTGTGACATACCGCGCGTGGAGGTCAACATCGAAATTTTGTTTCGTTCCGACGGCACTTCCGCCTTTGCTCTTCAACATTCCCAGTTTGCAGAGGAAATATCAATAAACATTTTGACCAAATTTGACATTGATATCTATAACACATCCAGAGAAAAAAATTCTCAAAGAACATGCTTTTTTCGGGCCAAAGATAGTAAACCTGCCCTTAAGACATGAATCTCTGCCGTAGCAGACGAAAGCGTAATTCCACTCAGAAGACTGGTAATTTATTCACCCATCTTTCCCAAATCTTCTCAAGTTGTTGTATATGTGACGTAATGTGGTTTAATATCGCTCTATCATTTGCATGTTGTCAGCTCCAATGTTCTTCATCTTCTTGTTGTTGGCTAATATGGCAAGGTTTATAAAACCTACTGCAACATTCAAAATGCAGGGCTCCAATGAACTGTGACTACAATGTCCAGTCACATTAATGTGACCACCTGAATAACCACCTTCTGCACCGCAGACTGCTGCAGGAGGTTCAGGAAGTGTGTCAACGAGGTTCTGGGAAGTACCAAGAGGGATGTCGTACCATGCCGACTGCAGTGCCGTGGACAGCTAGATTGGCGTTTCTCGGCTGACGATCGGAGGAGCGAACAACCCGATTGGGCGTCCCACAGATTCTCGACTGCTTTTGAATCTGGGGTGTTTGGTGGCCAGCGGAGTACTGCCTGCATCTACCTACATCTACATGGTTACTGTGCAATTCACACTTAAGGGCCTCACAGAGCGTTCATCGAACCATTTTCATACTACTTCTCTACCATTCCACTCTCGAATGGCGCGTGGGAAAAAGGAATAACTAAACCTTTCCGTTCGAGCTCTGATTTCTCTTATTTTATTATGATGATCATTTCTCCCTACGTAGGTGGGTGTCAACAAAATATTTTCGCATTCGGAATAGGAAGTTGGTGATTGAAATTTCGTAAATAGATCTCGCCGCAAAGAAAACCGCCGTTGTTTCAGTGACTGCCACCCCAACTCGCGTATCATGTCAAGTGACACTCTATTGCGCGATAACACGAAACGAGCTGCCCTTCTTTGCACTTTTTCGATGTCTTCCGTTAATCCTACCTGGTGAGGATCCAACAGCGCTCAGCAATATTGCATGATCCTTGCTTTCCGCACCCTCGGCAGGCATCCTCAATTTTATAAATGGTACCTGTACTATAGAAGACGCCGGCGGCCATTTGCAGCAACAAGCATCAATACTCAAACTAAGGTTTTATTCGGTGGTTTTGATCAAGTTAGAATTAGAATATTATTATAATGAAGTTTTAATACCACCCTACTCTATTAAATGAAATATGCCCATGAGTGGGACATAGACAGGTGATTAACTGAAATACGCGTACCAAATATTCTGTGAAATGATAAGGGAATATGGTGTGGCTGGGAGAAGTCACTGTAACATATTTATATAATAACTCAATCACATTTATTCAGTAAACATTACCATCTCAAATATTCCCTCTCACTTATCACGGAATGCTGGCGTGATACAAATAGTATCATATCTAAGTAAACCTAGTTAAACATCCGGCTAACATGTACCGTGAATCGACAATGACTACCGCCTGCACATTTCTAACATCATTTAGCCACACACACTAACATTCACTCTATTCATTTTATCTAACAGATAAAAGAGGAAAGTTCCCATACACCAAGTGGGACAACATTGGGAGAGAGCACATGGTTCCAACTGTAACTTTAATTCGGGCAAGTCCCGTCTTCACGTTTAACTAACTTCGCGAGTTTTACTGGATATTATGAAGGAACAATTAAATCACACGCGTGAATTTACGTAGAAGATCCAGCTCGATCACGAAATGTGATTACGTCGAGCTGAAGCTTCTCACCAAGAAACGCACGGGGTCTGCGGACCACGTGTTACCAATCTCTCCACAATCAGTAGTCAATAAACACATTTAAATAAAATACACTTTACATATATACTTCACACTCACACTGAAATGCAAATTAAGCAATTCTGCGTATTACTCGGCAATGAGCGCCTGTTCACTCCCAAGTGCAGTGAACACAATTCCCATGAATTGGCAAAAGAAATCATCTCCCTATCTCTCCTAACCGAGATGATTCTAGGAAATACCATATTGGCTTTCCTCAGCAGGGAAGCTGCTTCCAAGTTCAAAGTGAACATGGAATTCTAAATCTTCGCTAACTATCGGAGCGATAGAGCAGAGCGTGCTTACTCACCCAGGTCTTCTCGGCAACAACCCCGATACGGTCTCCCTCGTCCGGGTCCACACATCGTGGCCGCAAGGACTCAGAGATACCGCACACGGTTATTTGCCAACCTAACGAGCGCTAATGACGCGCGTGGAGCTTATGCCATCTGGTCCAGTGCAGTCGCGCTCTACTAGATTCGAGGTTGGCTACACTTCCACTATGCCTATAGCTTACCCACAGCCGACATCTCACGCATACCTCATCATACGTTCGCATTCACACTTTGCAGACAATTACCATATCTAATATTAAAATGATAGATTTTAAATAACCCTATCTTACTAATTATCATCAGGCTCTTCCCTGAGTGTCGGAAGGGCACTCAGGTGTCTTTAGTTGTGGGGTCGAGCCATGTAGCGGCTTACATGGAGCCGTTACAATATTCCAGCAGAGGACGGACAAGTGTAATGTAGGCTGTCTCTTTAGTGGGTTTTTCGCATCTTCTAAGTGTTCTGCGAACAAAGCGCAGTCTTTGTTTCGCCTTCCCCACAATATTATCTATTTGGTCTTTCCAATTCAAGTTACTCGTAATTGTAATTTCTAGGTATTTAATCGAATTGACAGCCCTTAGATTTGTGCGATTTATCGTATACCCAAAATTTATCTGATTTCTTTTAATACCCATGTGCATGACCTCGCACTTTCCTTTGTTTAGTGCCAGTTGTCACTTTTCGCACCATACAGAAATTCTCTCTATATCATTTTTTAATTGGGATTGATCGTCTGACGATTTTACTAGACGGTAAATTAAAGCGTCGTTTGCAAACAATCTAAGGGGGCCGCTCAGATTATCAACTAGATCATTTATGTAAATCAGGAACAGCAGAGGGTCTATGACATTACCTAGCGGAACGCCAGATATCACTTCTGTTCTGCTCGATGATTTACCGTCCATCACTACGAACTGTGACCTCTCTGAGAGGAAATCACGAATCCAGTCACACAACTGAGACAATACTCCACATGCACGCAATTTGATTAATAGTCGCTTGTGAGGAACGGTATCAAAAGCCTTCTGGAAATCTAGGAATACGGAAACGATCTGAGATAACTCGTCGACAGCACTCATTACTCATCCCAGTACCACACACGTACACTGCGTGCTGTGCGACGCGTTGCATCGTCCTGGCGGTAGGCGGCATCGTGCCGAGGTAAAACAAACTGGATATACGAATGGACGTGGTCCCCAAAGACAGATGCATAGTTGCGTTGATTCGTTGTGCCTTTCAGAATGAAGAGGCGACTCAAGGAATAATGCTCTCTGCTCCAGTCTGGACCCTTCGGACGGCTGTGGCAGGGTGTTCGCTACCAGACGTTTCACGCCGATGGAGCACGGAACGTGATCCACATGAAAAGGTGACCTATCATCACTCAGAGGACGTCCAGTTGCTGTACTGGGGTGCACATGCCAGCCTCCGTTGCCTAACAGTAACAGTCAGCACGGTTGCACGAACCTGGCGCATGCTGTGGAGGCCCAAACGGTCGTTGAGGAGCCACTGTACGTCCATTCGCCCGCAGACATCGCCAGAGCCGTTGCTCACCACTGCCATCTGTGGCCCGTGGTGCACCGTACTTGCCTCGCCACCGGTTCTGGATAGCGCCATTTTGTACTTCAACCATGGCGCCAAACGAAAAGTTTACAAACATAGCTGCTTCGGGTATGTGTCCACCCTGGGCCCTAAAGCCACACATCATGCCGTGTTGGAAGACACACAAATCGATCCGTTCCCGCATCACGACAATGAACGCACTGTTTCCCACGTCTTCCCGACTGCTTTACAGGGTGTTACAAAAAGGTACGGCCAAACTTTCAGGAAACATTCCTCTTCACAAATAAAGAAAAGATGTACACTTAATTTCCATGTTAGAGCTCATTTTAGTTTCGTCAGTATGTACTGTACTTCCTCGATTCACCGCCAGTTGGCCCAATTGAAGGAAGGTAATGTTGACTTCGGTGCTTATGTTGACATGCGACTCATTGCTCTGCAGTATCAAGCATCAAGCACATCAGTACGTAGCATCAACAGGTTAGTGTTCATCACGAACGTGGTTTTCCAGTCAGTGCAATGTTTACAAATGCGGAGTTGGCAGATGCCCATTTGATGTATGGATTAGCACGGGGCAATAGCCGTGGCGCGGTACGTTTGTATCGAGACAGGTTTCCAGAACGAAGGTGTCCCGACGAGAAGACGTTTGAAGCAATTGATCGGCGTCTTACGGAGCACGGAACATTCCAGCCTACGACTCGCGACTTGGGAAGACCTAGAACGACGAGGACACCTGCAATGGACGAGGCAATCTTCGCGCAGTTGATGATAACCCTAATGTCAGCGTCAGAGAAGTTGCTGCTGTACAAGGTAACGTTGACCACGTATGGAGAGTGCTACGGGAGAACCAGTTGTTTCCGTACCATGTACAGCGTGTGCAGGCACTATCAGCAGCTGATTGGCCTCCACGGGTACACTTCTACGAATGGTTCATCCAACAATGTGTCAATCCTCATTTCAGTGCAAATGTTCTCTTTTCGGATGAGGCTTCATTCCAACGTGATCAAATTGTAAATTTTCACAATCAACATGTGTGGGCTGACGAGAATCCGCACGCAATTGTGCAATCACGTCATCAACACAGATCTTCTGTGAACGTTTGGGCAGGCATTGTTGGTGACGTCTTGATTAGGCCCCATGTTCTTCCACCTACGCTCAATGGAGCACGTTATCACGATTTCATACGGGATACTCTACCTGTGCTGCTAGAACATGTGCTTTTACAAGTACGACACAACATGTGGTTCATGCACGATGGAGCTCCTGCACATTTCAGTCGAAGTGTTTGTACGCTTCTCAACAACAGATTCGTGACCGATGGATAGGTAGAGGCGGACCAATTCCATGGCCTCCACGCTCTCCTGACCTCAACCCTCTTGACTTTCATTTATGGGGGCATTTGAAAGCTCTTGCCTACGCAACCCCGGTACCAAATGTATCCGTGCTCGTATTGTGGACGGCTGTGATACAACACGCCATTCTCCAGGGCTGCATCAGCGCATCAGGGATTCCATGTGACGGAGGGTGCATGCATGTATCCTCGCTAACGGAGGACATTTTGAACATTTTCTGTAACAAAGTGTTTGAAGTCACGCTGGTACGTTCTGTTGTTGTGTGTTTCCATTCCATGATTAATGTGATTTGAAGAGAAGTAATAAAATGAGCTCTAACATGGAAAGTAAGCGTTTCCGGACACATGTCCACATAACATATTTTCTTTCTTTGTGTGTGAGGAATGTTTCCTGAAAGTTTGGCCGTACCTTTTCGTAACACCCTGTATATACCGTCCGCTGCTTGTGTTCCCAGCATCCGTCTGTGAGTGATTATCGCACGTTGACGTCGAACATGGGTGGTGGTCACAATGTGAATGGACCGTGTAGAAGGATGTGTGCGTGCTATGAGTAGTTAATGCTGTAGAAGGAAGATTGCTGTTACTCAAAGATAACTGAGTATACACCCATCAACAGACGTAATGTCAAAACGTATGTAAGTGTTCCTCGTCGCCCTCAAAAGGCTTCAAAAAGCGCTATACGAGTTTCTTTAGCAGAGCAAAGTGGCACTGCAGAATACACAGAGCGCTTAAATTCCAAGAAGACAGTGTTATTTAAAGAAAACCTGAGGGCCGACGTTGATGAATAAGATTAGATTGTCAGTGATCTGCAATTAAAGTTGGGCGCGAATAAAGATAACGCCCTGTAATGAAGTAGCAGTGGCAGTGCTAGAACTCTATTAATACGTAGACATCAAATTTCGGAGTATAGCCTTAAACATGTTTCCGTACAAGCTAGCTTACAAGCCAGCCGTTGCCGGCCGCGGTGGTCTCGCGGTTCTAGGCGCGCAGTCCGGAACCGTGCGACTGCTACGGTCGCAGGTTCGAATCCTGCCTCGGGCATGGGTGTGTGTGATGTCCTTAGGTTAGTTAGGTTTAACTAGTTCTAAGATCTAGGGGACTGATGACCACAGCAGTTGAGTCCCATAGTGCTCAGAGCCAAGCCAACCGTCGAAACGAGTCATTAAAAACGACGCCGAGAGGAAGTAACACGTTATAATCCGCCTTCGAAGTGTAGCCGCCTGTTCCAATTTGCTTATTTACAGACTGTTTTACGCAGAGCAGTACTGACGTGGTGCAGCCGTGCCTGAACTCAAAGAACGACGCTAATTACTCTTTCCAGCACGAAGCAGCACTCGCTAAAAGTAAACGGTGTTGTTGAAATGCCTGGGCTAGCAAGACAGAGCGGATTAGGTTGTGGAAAGGGGCCAAAATAAGTTGCTTTCAGTTGCACTTAACATACATACGAACTTTATTTATCAACACACAATATTACAACAAGGATGCAAAACACTCAAAACTTTAATCGACCTCCTTTGATGAACTTTAGATCGGCTGAAGGCCACACTCAAAATCCAAGACATAAGGCCTAAGCAAGAAATTGAAATACAAGGTTCTTCTGGAGGTTCCGCCCAAGAATATTTTCTAAATGTTCAATCTAAACAGGCTGAAGACCCTAGCAATTTAATTTTAATGGAACTTGGCTGGAGGCCGCATAGTAAGCAATAAGAAGAGTTTCAGTGAAAAGGCAGAAGGCCTTATCTTAATTTCATGCAGAATTCGGCTGTAGGCTCCATACAAAAGCGTAACAATCTCATGCCTTAAGGGGCTCCGGAAAGGCTCAAAATCATGAAAAGTTCAATTTTTACTTTTTTGCGTTTTCTGAATCTGCAGACTATTACCTTTTAATAGATATATAATTTATTCAATTGCGAAGACTACAACTATTTTTAAATTTTTTTTTGAAATGTGTTCTACATGGGCGTGACCCACTGTGGCGCTGTTAAACTGCTGTCAAATGGTGTTATTATTAACGTCCGTGTTGATCAGGTACATTTTAGTGATGTGAGATAAAGTATGTGTTGTGGCTAACCTGTGATGGTTCAATATATATCGCTGGTGTGATTGTCGATTGTTTCATGTTTATTTACTCTGTCCTTATCTCAAAAATGGTTCAAATGGCTCTGAGCACTATGGGACTTAACATCTATGGTCATCAGTCCCCTAGAACTTAGAACTACTTAAACCTAACTAACCTAAGGACAGCACACAACACCCAGCCATCACGAGGCAGAGAAAGTCGTTATCTCGAAAATATTCGTAATTAATTCTGTTTCTTGAGTCTCTGTTTTCTTGAAGTATAATAATGAGTAAAAGTAATTAGAAATCCTCTGAAGGCTTTTAAGAAAAGGAGAAATGTTGGAAAGCCAAAGGTATGTGTTATTACTGTAAACAATAAAGACGATGAAAATCCCCAACATAGCTTGTGTCCCAAAGAAGAAGACAGTTGGTGTAAATATAACAAAGGATTGGCTGGTTCAAATGGCTCTGAGCACTATGGGACTCAACTGCTGAGGTCATTAGTCCCCTAGAACTTAGAACTAGTTAAACCTAACCAACCTAAGGACATCACAAACATCCATGCCCGAGGCAGGATTCGAACCTGCGACCGTAGCGGTCTTGCGGTTCCAGACTGCAGCGCCTTTAACCGCACGGCCACTTCGGCCGGCAACGAAGGATTGCTAACTGGTGAAGTGTACACTCATAAGCATAGTCTGCCTCATGCAATAATGAAGGTGATAAAACCTATTTTCAGAGACTTAGCAGCACCTGAACTGTTGAAAAAGTGTATTCACGGAAAAACTCAAAACCCCAATGAAAGTGTAAATAGTGTTATATGGTCGAGAATCCCCAAGACTGTATTTGTTGGAATAGAAACACTTCACTTTGGTGTGTATGATGCTGTTGCGACTTTCAATGATGGCAACATTGTAAGGTGCAAGGTATTTAGAAATATGGGAATGAAGATAGGTTCTAACATGGTACGAGCGATGCTTGCTTTAGACAAGGAACGCCTTCGGGCTGCAGACAGGGCTGTAAAGAGTCTAGAAATACAAGCAAGAGTAAACAGGAGGAGGAACAAGAGGAAGCTGGAGGAGGAGTTTGCAGAGGATGAAGATAATCCATCCTATGGACCTGGAATGCACTAAAAAGTTAATCCAATCTTTGTCGCTCGATTCCCAAAACTTTTATTTTCTCATACTAATTACATGTTTTCTAAGGATCTTCGAAACATATTTGTTTCAAACTTTCAGTAAATGTTACACAGTACCTTCTGCATAATTTAACACAGCCTTTTTCCAAAAAACTGTATATTTTTGAATATATAAATAAAAGGTTGGTTGGTTGGTTGGTTGGTTTTGGGGAAGGAGACCAGACAGCGTGGTCATCGGTCTCATCGGATTACGGAAGGATGGGGAAGGAAGTCGGCCGTGCCCTTTCAGAGGAACCATCCCGGTATTTGCCTGGAGTGATTTAGGGAAATCACGGAAAACCTAAATCAGGATGGCCGGACGCGGGATTGAACCGTCGTCCTCCCGAATGCGAGTCCAGTGTCTTACCACTGCGCCACCTCGCTCGGTATAAATAAAAAATTGCAAAAAAATGTTGTGAATTTTCATTACAATTGAAAAAAAATCATCTTTAATAACTGAACTAAAATTTTGTAAAATCCCTGTGTTAAGTTGTAGCCCATATTCCAATAAATAATCTGTAAAAAGTTCAACTTCATACCTCAAATACTTTGTGAGGAAAGATGTAATTTATAAGCGTTATTTTAACATTGCAAGTATAGGGCGTTCCGGAGCCCCTTAAGGGCAAGGCAAGAACATTAATTTAAGAGGTCTTGATACTCGGCTGAAGGTCACACATCAACCAAATAACTAAACCCCAAACAGGTAAATTACTATGTAACACACAAGGAACGACGCTCAAAAGTTTCCAAGGGTCGGTCTGGGACTTTAACACTAACGGCCGTTTAGGTGGGACAGGCAGCCTGTCCAACGACTTCTTAATCTGAAGGCAACCCAGCCGACCGACCAACCAACAAAATCAGTTCTGCTCCACGCAACCAGCAAAACGACCACGAGATTTCAATACAACGACACACAGAATGTTGGCGCCCACAACACCTCAGCTGTCGAACTACACGCCGCGCTGCACAGCAACAAGGAAAATACACTGCCGAAAATTACGTCAACGACCAGGTCAGGTAACCAGAACGTCAACGGCCACAAGGCAGAAAATACCGCTGGTCAACTTCAATAACAGGGAATAAATTAAACTCCACAGGAAGACAGCTGGAATCTTAGCCGACTTGAATACACACACGTTGTTGCTCGCGGGAATGTCCCAAAAGCGACAACCAGGATCAAACAAAGAAATACAAACAGTTGAGGCTCGATAGTAGGTTAAGTGAGGACCAACTTTCATGTCCGAGATCGGTGGGCGACGAACTTCGAAGCACTCGCAAGCAGCACACCACCAGCGGCCCCGGCCAGAGTACGCGCGACGGAGGCTTACTTCCTTGCTGCTCCACGCCAACCGACCGACTGCCAGGCCCGGAAACGGTGAAAGGACCAAATATACGTAAGCCGATGAGACGACCAACCGAACGACCAACCAACGGACGTCGCGCTCCGATCTCCCTCCGTCGGTTAGTTCGCGTGTATCGCCAGCTGTCGGCGAGCACTGGCTGTCGGCGCCTCACCGGCGCTCCGTCCCCGACTTCACTGCTGCTCCGTCCCGACTGCACTGCTGGTCCGTCTCCAACTGACCGCCAGACACACGACGACCGGGAAATACTATCGGTCGCTCCAGAGGTGGTACGACAGTGCACTTATCGATACGCGCTGGAGCTGCCACTCACGGGCAAGTAAGGCAGGAAGTTAGTGACGCCAGTAAATTGAATAAGAAAACGAGGCGGCAGTACCGTAATAGAAGATGACAAAGAATAAATGGCATGAACACGAGCCTTGCGCGGCTCAGTTGTGTTTCCTCTTTTCTAAAGCGTGCTGTGGGATTTTTTGTATCACGTGTGACTACCATGTCGTTGTACATATGACTGGACTGGAGATTTCTTCCAAGGGAGGACACAGCGTGTTACATTGAATGGAGAGCCATCGACAGAAGTAGAAGCAACTTCAGGTGTGGCAGCCGCGCAGATTGAGGCCTCATGTCACGGACTGCGCGGCCCCTCCCATCGGAGGTTCGAGTCCTCCCTCGGGCATGTGTGTCTGTGTGTGTGTGTGTGTGTGTGTGTGTGTGTGTGTGTGTGTGTGTGTGTGTGTGTGTGTGTGTGTCGTCCTTAGTCTAAGTTAGTTTAAGTTAGATTAAATAGTGTGTAAGTCTAGGGACCGATGACCTAAGCAGTTTGGTCTCTTAGAAATTCACCACACATTTGAACATTTTCAGGTGTGGCCCAGGAAAGTGTACTGCGCCCGTTTCTGCCAGTCTTGTAAATTGATGACCTAGCAAACGATATTAACAGCAACTTCAAGCCTTCTGAAGATAAAGCAGTTAGCTACAGCGAAGTACTTTTTAAAAAAGCCTACACTAACATTCATCAGATCTTGATAAAATTTCCAGCTGGCGCAGCGATTGACAACTTGCTTTAAATGTTCAGTAACATAAAACTGTTCGCTTCACAAAACCCAAAAACGTATCAACCTATTACTACGGTATCACAGAGTGACAACTGGAATCATTCAAGTATAAAAGTACGTGGCTGTAAACAACTTTCGGGGATACGAAATGTAATGATCACGTAGGCTCAGCTGCAGGTAACGCTGGTTCATTGATAAGATACACTATGTGATTAAGAGTATCCGGACACCCCCCCCCCCAAAAAAAACATACGTTTCTCATATTAGGTGCAGCTTTAATTAATTTTCAAGAATAATTTGCTGTTTTCTCTTAAAAATTGCCATTTTTGTTTCGCTTTTCATTGTGTTCTTTGGACTATGTGGAATAATTTTGTGTATCAGGTATAGAAGAAGCGTGTAATTTAGGGAATACTTCTCTTATTATTATGAGCGGCGTGTTCATAATGTGGAGAGCCCCTTTCCTGTTAGTTCCTGTATGCTCGTACATGTCTCTCACAGAAGAATGATGGTTTCTGAAAAATAATCCCTCCCATTTGACAAGTCGCCTAGTTTATGAAAACTATTGTTAGCATACGAACGAAAAAAGAAATATCGTGGTTTCATTCCGAATAAACTGTTACTTGGGAAGAGAACAAGGAACGATAATGGCTCTGAGCACTATGGGACTCAACTGCTGAGGTCATTAGTCCCCTAGAACTTAGAACTAGTTAAACCTAACTAACCTAAGGACATCACAAACATCCATGCCCGAGGCAGGATTCGAACCTGCGACCGCAGCGGTCTTGCGGTTCCAGACTGCAGCGCCTTTAACCGCACGGCCACTTCGGCCGGCGAACGATAATGTTAAATACGGAAAGTCTACAGGGTGTTTCAGAAGAGATGATCAATAATTAATACATGGAAAGTACAAGCCAAAAGTAGCTGAAAAGCTCCAGTAAACATGGGTCTGCAAATCAATCGTTGTCGAGATACAACACATTTTCTGCAGCGGTTCATCAGTTCCCAGGAACACATGGCATCTCTAAACTTTTAAGAAGGAGTTCGAAATATTGTTCATGTGTCTGAATGCAACATTGAGCTCGTTTCTGAAATGAGTTACGAATCTTCTCAGGCAGTCCTGGGGAATTCTGTAAATGCTGGAAGGCTGCTTCAATCCGCAAGCGTAATTTCTCAAGACAGTTGACCTCTGTAGCGTACACCAGGCATTTGGCATGGTCCCACGTAGAAATTCATTGGTTTTAAATGCGGTGACCTTGGAGGCCACGGCACAGGTCCTCCTCTACCTGTCCACTGTTGACCGCAGGCCTGAGTTAGAAGCCGGCGCACTCTTAAATGAAATTTTTCTGGAGCACCGCCATGCAAGAACCACATTTTCAGGCGTTGGTTCAGTGGGACATCATTGTATACATGTGAAAGTGTAGTCCGCTGAAACCGCAGACGTTTAATGAATAACGAAGCTGATGTCGTGATACGTGTATGCATTCGGATTGACTTCGGCCCAATTGTGACAATTATGGTGGTTAAAAATACCGTCACAAGTAAATCCAGCATCATCCGTGAACAGAATACCGCTTACAAACAGGCGATTCAGGGTCACTGTTGTTGCACCAATCGGCAGAAAATCTCTCAAGGAGGGAAGTCTGCACTATTGAGGGCTTGCACTCGCTCGAGATGATATGGGTAGAGTACTTGCCGTTGTAAAATCCGCCACACACTGCTATGACTCAGTATAACCTCTTGGGTACCAATCCTCCGTGTTGCAGTGCTCGGACGTACGTGTACAGTGCGTAATACTCTGTCCTCAACATCGGACGTAATTGATCTGTGTCGACCTTCTCGTACATGGTGTGAAAAACTCCCGGTTTCTCTAAGACGTTGATGCAACCGGCTAAGTCTACGCCTGCGGAGAGGAAAAGCTTCTTCACACAATGGTGCAGCCTCAAGGGCACTGCCATTCGCTTTGCCACGCATGAAGTGCGTGTTAGCGAACTCTTCATTGGTGTAGCCCCTGTCCATGGTGTCTTCAAGTTCGTAACTGATTGCAGGGCCGTTACGGCACAGTGCACGGAGCGGGAAAGGGATGTAGTTGTGCGTGTGTAGACAGACAGATAATCGATCCCAAACCTTCGGATGCCAACGAAAATACCGCGGTATCCAGGGGCGTTTACAGTTGGTTCCCAATTCGAAGTAATGAGATACCTCGGCAATGGTTGATTTGCGGACCTATGTTTATTGGAGTTTCTTTAGCTACTTTTGGCCTGTACTTTCATGGGTGAATTAGTGGTTCAAATGGCTCTGAGCACTATGGGACGTAACATCTGTGGTCATCAGTCCCCTAGAACTTAGAACTACTTAAACCTAACTAACCTAAGGACATCACAAATATCCATGCCCGAGGCAGGATTCGAACCTGCGACCGTAGCAGTCGCGCGGTTCCGGACTGAGCGCCTAGAACCGCTAGACCACAGCGGCCGGCGGTGAATTATTGATCAACACTTCTAAAACACCTTGAATATCTGTTGGAAGTACTGCAACGTTACAGGAAACTGTTATGCTGATAGTGAAGGATGGTAACGTTTTCTTTACACAACGTCCTTAGATATGAAAATATATGTAACAGATCGTGTATCGAAAAAAAAAAAAAGAAATAAATTGTTTATGAGCATTCAAGTAAAGTTGTTTTGGGGATTCACATCAGGCCACCAAATTTACGGTATTATTTGTTTCTCCACGTAGAGAAATTAACTGTCATTACAGCGCCAACTTACATAAACAGTTGCGTCTAAGATAACTTACACGCTCTTCGGCTTATCCATATCTCAGTGATACAGTTTACGACAGCAGGGGATTAACGTTAACAGATTCTTAAAATGTTTGCGTATTGAAAATACCGGAAGAGCTCTTCTGCCTAGTCCCACACAGACGTGAAATTGTCTAGGTGTTACTATTTCATAATTCCTGCAATTGCCAAGGACGCAGCCATTACGCTAGTCGCTTTAGTCTTCCACGAACCATTTCTTTTATCTTGAATCTTGTTAAATGAGTAGCATAGAAAGTAGCTTGCTCTTCATGTTTCAGTATTTCGTGGAAATCAGGTGTTATCTGGGTGGGCCAGATCCTCTGATTTTGACGCAAACATTTACGCTTAAATGGTACACGCCCAGAACGTCTACGCATATTACAGATTTCCTTCCGAAGTACGCCTTAGGGCACCTCGACTTTGTGGAACACGCTCTGAACTACAATAAAACGAACAATGAAACTGTTGTTTTCTCTGTAATTAGAGTAAAGCGATATTTCGAGAAGCAGATCTACACACTGATTTTAGGGAGCGTTATAGCCGTGCTATAGAGAGCTGAAGGAGCTACAAGACAACTCTTGCTCGTCTTGTTAAGGGTTTTGAATGCGTGTCAAATTTTCCAGCAAACTCGGCTTTCGGCTTGTTTTTCAGCCCCCTTGAAAATGCATGCATTGATACCCACATGTCCCTTGAACGCCTCACTACAGTCAAGCTTCTATACTTCTCACGTCAATTCACCGGCAGTTTGAGGCGCTGAGAATTATAAAGGCCTAAATCAGATCGTCATCGATTGTGAGATTGTAGCATCTATAGCTGTAGATCAACATTGTTTATATAAACATTCACGAACATCTGCCTCACAGACTTTCGGTTATTCACTTTCTTATGATCCCAAAGCACTGAGCATATGTTTTTTGTTCTGTGTTGCTCTGCTGTTATCTGTGGTTGACAACGTAATTTAGTGTCTATATAGATCAAGTATATAGTCATAGTACTTCGTAATCGGAGGTATAACGTCAGTTTTATCTGAATCTCATGTCACAGATTGTGCTTAATGAAAATGATGATGACGGGACCCACCAAATGTTGGATTGGTTGATAATTCTGTATGTGGTGGCTTTAGTATCTGTTCAAGTTCCGATTGCAAGTTTCACATTAATTACAGATTCTACAACTGTCGAAAGGCACTATTACCGTTAGCCTATACAGGGTGAGTCACCTAACGTTACCGCTGGATATATTTCGTAAACCACATAAAATACTGACGAATCGATTCCACAGACAGAACGTGAGGAGAGGGGCTAGCGTAATCGGTTAATACAAACCATAAAAAAAATGCACGGAAGTATGTTTTTTAACACAAACCTACGTTTTTTTAAATGGAACCCCGTTAGTTTTGTTAGCACATCTGAACATACAAACAAATACGTAATCAGTGCCGTTTGTTGCATTGTAAAATGTTAATTACATCCGGAGATATTGTAACCTAAAGCTGACGCTTGAGTACCACTCCTCCGCTGTTCGATCGTGTGTATCGGAGAGCACCGAATTACGTAGGGATCCAAAGGGAACGGTGATGAACCTTAGGTACAGAAGAGACTGGAACAGCACATTACGTCCACATGCTAACACCTTTTTATTGGCCTTTTTCACTAACGCACATTTACATTACCGTGAGGGGTGAGGTACACGTACATACGTGGTTTCCGTTTTCAATTACGGAGTGGAATAGAGTGTGTCCCGACATGTCAGGCCAGTAGATGTTCAATGTGGTGGCCATCATTTGCTGCACACAATTGCAATCTCTGGCGTAATGAATGTCGTACACGCCGCAGTACATCTGGTGTAATGTCGCCGAAGGCTGTCACAATACGTTGTTTCATATCCTCTGGGGTTGTAGGCACATCACGGTACACATTCTCCTTTAACGTACCCCACAGAAAGAAGTCCAGAGGTGTAAGATCAGGAGAACGGGCTGGCCAATTTATGCGTCCTCCATGTCCTATGAAACGCCCGTCGAACGTGTACCTCACCCCTCATGGTAATGTACATGTGCGTCAGTAAAAAAGACCAATAAAAAGGTGTTAGCATGTGGACGTAATGTGCTGTTCCAGTCTCTTCTGTACCTAAGGTCCTTCACCGTTCCCTTTTGATCCCTACGTAATTCGGTGCTCTCCGATACACATGATCGAACAGCGGAGGAGTGGTACCCAAGCGTCAACTTTAGGTTACAATATCTCCGGATGTAATTAACATTTTACAATGCCACAAACGGCACTGATTACGTATTTGTTTATATGTTCAGATGTGTTGACAAAACTAACGGGGTTCCATTTAAAAAAAACGTAGGTTTGCGTTAAAAAGCATACTTCCGTGCATTTTTTATGGTTTGTATTAACCAGTTACACTAGCCCCTCTCCTCACGTTCGGTCTGTGGAATCGATTCATCATTATTTGATGTGGTTTACGAAATATATCCAGCGGTAATGTTAGGTGACTCACCCTGTAAATGTAAATTTTTCGAATGAACATTAATAATAAATATAATAATAAATATTAATTAATATTTCATCATTTAAAGTGCGTACATTATTTTTAATAGAAAAAATATATGTTGAGACTTGGTTAAAATACATTTCATACCTTTGGGACTCGTAGTTTGTCCACAAGTTGGATTTCACAAACCTCTATTTTTCTCTAAATTTTGTTTGTGCTTTGGGCCCCTATGGTTCTCAGTGCCTCAACTGTTCTCTATTATTAAGACATATATCTGTCGACTATAGGGGAACAAAGACAGGTGATCCCTATATCAGCAGCGAGTATAGTGGGACGGCACGTAGTAGGGATGGCGGTTATCGCTTAAAAAAGTCTGTTTTAGATTGTATCGGTTTTTCAACGCTAGTTTAACCTTAGTGTTAAAACTGTTCAACCGATTTCTGATACAACCGTTTTTCGGTCTTTCATTCCTATTACTTTTCGTAATAAATGTGGAGATTGAACAAAGATTGAAAATATTTGACTCCCTCTGCTTCAAGATACATAGAATCAAGATATTAAATTAAATAAATCAATCAAAATTTAGTCCGTCGCCCTACACAGCTTTCTCAAAGTGATAAGTGGTTGGATACTACAAAAAATCATCAGTTTTCTCTTATTGATTATAATTTTTTGAAACTCTGCTCAAAAATCATGTTGTAATCGAGGATTGGGGCATTACGAATAGTCAGTAGTAAAGGGCGAAAACTGAGGTTGGAGAACTCTATTTTTCGTGTTAATTTCTTCGTTTTCAAGGGCTACAAGCAGATAAAAGAATATTATGTAGATACAGACAACAGATCAGCAACTTTCTATTTTAACTGTAAACTATGCGTGGAATATTAAGTTTTAAGTTTTCCCGTTATATGATGTCGCTAGTTCGTGGTGGCTCGTCCCACACTTAATCTTTTAAAGCAACTGGAGCACTGAACTTCATTGACACCGCATTTCATAAAATACTTCCAGACTAGGGATGGTGACATTTTGTAATACAACTAATGTCTGGCGGCGACAACGTGAAACTAACATGCAGACGAGATGGGAAAGTCTCACAAACTGCTCACTTCTTATGCCCTGTGTCTATTGCCCGTTTCTGTCGGCATTGTTGTTAAAATAGCACTGCTCAGTCCCCCCCCCCCCTCCCAAAGTCTATATAACGCAATAATTTAAGGCAATGGAAGTCTTATGATTAAAAATTACTCGTTTTTCAAAAATGGTTTATTAAAAGCAAACACTTTTTAGCAGTGCTGTTAGGCCTGATATTTAGGTTGTACCCTGTTATTACTAAAATATAAGAAAACTCTTATTGTAATAGAGACCGAACAAAAACCGAAAAACATCGGTTATTCAGAGTTTTAAACGGTCGGTTTTCCTATCCCTAGCCCGTAGACGCTCTTCAGGAAAATCCAAACAGAGAAATTGAGAAGGTATAGCTTCTGATGTTACTTCATAGTTCTTGTCCATAATGACGTGAATGTTTATTCTTCACTGCTAATTTGGTTGAGTCAAGCAGTCGAGAAAAAAAAATAGAAAACAAAAAATAAAAACAGAAAAAACCTAGCTGTCTACCCGCGCAGGTAGTACAAATATCGACGAGAACTAGAAACCTCTAACAAAAGCCATCTCAGTTCAAAAGGTCATAGTACAGGAAGGAACATCACTGCCACACTAAGTGATTTTCGGTCGGAATGTGTAAAACAGCTCTCAGATGAGATGTTGGGGCCGAGTGCTGTGGCCGAGCGGTTCTAGTTGCTTTAGTCTGGAATCGCGCTGCTGCTACGGTCGCAGGTTCGAATCCTGCCTCGGTCATGGATGTGTGTGATAACCTTAGGTTAGTTAGGTTTAAGTAGTTCTCCGTCTAGGGGACTGATGACCTCACATGTTAAGTCCCATAATGCTTGGAGCCATTTGAACCATTTTTGAGATGCTGGTTTGGCAAGTTAAGTAACAACAGCTATCTAGAATTACTGACAGTGAAGTGGTTTTTGTAAGCAGTTGTATGGCTCAGAGTAAGTGTGTGAAAATAATATATGTATATATATAAAGTGTGTGTGTGTTTGTGTGTGCGTGCGTTTTTTTTTTTTTTTTTTTTTTTTTTTGCAAGGACAAAAGTGCAGGAATAGAGAAACAAATTACTGCGTCATGGCGACTAAATAGTTTATTCATATCTGAAGAATGTTGGTCAATGAAACTGCATCCACAAAGTAATGAAATTGCTCGGACAGGTTATTTTTTTGTTGGCTTCTGAGAGAGTTTCTTATTGTCAGCGGAGTTACATTGTTAACTTACTATACAACGCTATGAAACTGAATACAACTCCTTTCTTGTCAATTCAAACAAAAGAAGAAATTTTTAATCCTGTGCTAATACCGACGTTATTGAAAACGGAAGACGACGGTTCTGTTTTAACCGTTCACAATATATTTTGACAGCAAGTTCACAATATCAGTTGACAATGTAGTTGGAATGATCCTACAAACATTCGCCAAGCAGTGTCCGTTGCAATACCGCTGCCCAAGGGTTATCCTGAAGTAACAGATAGTAGAAGTTTAGCCATGCCTTCCTGTATCTCGGTCCTTGGTGCCTCTTCTACATTTTGAAATACCTGTGCTCTTTCCGCCACTGCCGCTATACCATCGCCGTCACACCACCAGGATGGAGCTTTAGTTCTTGGTTTTTGAATGGTTTGGTTTGTGGAACTGAGGCTGCTGCAGTTACTTCAAAACAGCTGACAATGTTTGCAAATACCCTTGTTCTTCCTAAACTTTGGAGTTTCTCTGTCTACCAGCTGCTTCATCATCGGGGGAAGTGGCATAGTGATAAGGAGCCGGACTCAGGTGGTTCATATCCCCGCTCGAACATCCATAGTTAGGTTTTCGGTGATTTCCCCAAACCGCGTAAGGTGAATGCTACGACAGATTTCCTTCTACCG
This sequence comes from Schistocerca nitens, assembly GCF_023898315.1. Classification (NCBI taxonomy): domain Eukaryota; kingdom Metazoa; phylum Arthropoda; class Insecta; order Orthoptera; family Acrididae; genus Schistocerca; species Schistocerca nitens. The sequence goes on along the minus strand of NC_064614.1, from coordinate 562,025,993 downwards.
TCCACGTTTGTGCTCAGTTTCTAATGATCTGGTCGTCGAATGGACGTTAAAACTTAACCTTTATCTTGCTTCATTGTCAGATATTTGATCCATTAATAGAGTGGATGACATCCAGTTTAAATTTACTGGGCCTTCCAATAACTGAGAGATCGTCTGTTCAAAGATCGTCAGCTGCTACCTCCCATGTACAAGTTAACGTCAATGCAGCTGAAATGAAGCACATGACAATGGAACTTGCTTGATAGTTAAGTGCAGCGATCAGATTTGCGCAAGACTATATTGCCTTCATCTGTGGTTTACTTTTTCTTTGCCACACTTAGAGGAGGCACTAAAATCGTCTAGTACTATTTTAGAATGGATCTCTTATTGCGCTGACGCCGGCCGCTGTGGCCGAGCGGTTCTAGGCGCTTCAGTCCGGAACAGGTTCGAATCCTGCCTCGGGCGTGGATGTGTGTGATGTCCTTAGGTTTAGGTAGTTCTAAGTCTATGGAACTGATGACCTCAGATGTTAAGTTCCATAGTGCTTGGAGCCATTTGAATCATTTTATTGCGCTGACAGTCACCCTAAATTGATCTTTCTTCACGGCTTCACAAGGTGATCCGTTCAAGGCGAGTTCGTTCGCAACATATCTTGCTTTACGGAATAGTAATCATCACTCAAAGTGTAAATTCTACATTATAGTGAGTGCTATAATACGAGTCCGTGCGGTATTAAAAGCGCGTGCCCTCCATATCCGCATTCGGGAGGCCGACGGTTCAAACCGGCCTCCGGCCATCCAGATTTAGTTTTTCTGTGATTTCCGTAAATCACTCCAGGCAAGCGCCTGGGAGGTTCCTTTGAAAGGTCACGGCCGATTTCCTTCCCATTACTGGCCACCATCCTAGCTTGCGATCCGTCTCTAATTGCCTCGAGACGTTAAACCCAATCTTCCTTCCCTCCATATTTGTCCATTCTGACGAGGGAATTTCGTTAGATACCCGGCTTCTGAAGTTTTCATGTCTTATTGGTAGGAAGTCTCCAATACTGCTGCTATTGTTAGCCCATGTCTTACGTTTGAAACATATAAGGCTTTCGATGGGACACGCCCTCCATTGTTTAATTCCACTGAATGCTGCCGTCATTTTGGAGACAGACGCACGCCAACGACCGTAACAGGTGCTGGTGGAAGATGGCAGTGTCCAATTCTGATCCCATCCGCGTGTTCAGCATGCTTATGACGACACTATGTAATTCAAGAGGCATTCGCTAATCACATCAACAGCAAGAACAAAACGGCCAATCGATCGTTGTCTGTCTGTAAGCCAGTACACATCTCCAATATGTGTAGCGACTATACTTTGTTTTGCCGGCCGGAGTGGCCGAGCGGTTCTAGGCGCTACAGTCTGGAACCGCGCGACCGCTACGTCGCAGGTTCGAATCCTGCCTCGGGCATGGATGTTTGTGATGTCCTTAGGTTAGTTAAGTTTAAGTAGTTCTAAGTTCTAGGGGACTGATGACCTCATAAGTTAAGTCCCATAGTGCTCAGAGCCATTTTTTATACTTTGTTTCGTTGTTAGTAAACACATTTTTTCAGAGACGGCTTAACATTCAGCGATTTTCGCGCTACTAGTCAGGCTATGTTCGATCAAACTTCATCCAAACTTTTTCTAGACTTACAGTATATAGTAACACGTTTTGCGTAGCTCACAGTTTAGTAAAAACGCCAAGTGAGACGGCGTAATGGTGGAGATATTGGAGTCTCATATGGGAGGAGAAGAGCTCTAATCCCCATCCAGATTCAGATTTTCCATGGCTTCTCTACCTCTGATAAGGCCATGCATTAGCTCCTTTCTTTTCCTTTCCTTTCCTTGTGCAATCCTTGTTAAAACCTTGTCGCTTATAAAACGTTAAAACCTAATCTTCTTTCTTTGGTATGCACACGGAATAAGACAAACATAACATTGGTCGATACGGTTTTCAACTACATCAACGGTAGAAAAAATGAAACAGAAGGACAGATACCGTGACGACGCCACATCAGATTGCGTTTGTAAACATATGGATGACATCTATGGAATACTCTGTCGGTACTATGAGGAACATTGACATAGGGTAACTCGAGGTGCGTTGGACCACTGGGTGAGACGGACCAGTGACGTATTTCGTGAATGTGGCGCTAGAGAGCAGCACTGTTCACTTGTGAGTAAGTTCTTTGTTGAACGAACGTCGTGCAAAAGTGTTGTCATTATCGCCTTAGTTCAGGAGAAAAATCACAAAAAAATGGTTCAAATGGCTCTGAGCACTATGCGACTTAACTTCTGGGGTCATTAGTCGCCTAGAACTTAGAACTAATTAAACCTAACTAACCTAAGGACATCACACACATCCATGCCCGAGGCAGGATTCGAACCTGCGACCGCAGCGGTCGCTCGGTTCCAGACTGTAGCGCCTAGAACCGCACGGCCACTCCGGGCGGCGAGAAAAATCACATTTTATGTTTTGGTAAGTTGAAAAGTTTTATCATACAGTTACGTTCTTTTAGTATTATGGCACAGTTTGCACAGTATTCCTGCAGTTTTATTACTAAAAGCTTGACAAATGTGTTGGCATGTACCTAACCTAAAATGGCCACCGAGCTCTAAAATTGCAGACTGAAATCGGGGTGGTCCATCTCTCCCAGACAATCGGGGTAGATAGACCAGTTGTATTTGTGAGTGACGGACCATGCATTTTAATGAGAGAAATATGGACCACAATTAAATATATCTTAAGTGACCATGGAAATTACATTAATATTTTAAAAATTGAAACTTCCTGGCAGATTAAAACTGTGTGCCAGACCGAGACTCGAACTCGGGACCTTTGCCTTTCGCGGGCAAGTGCTGGCTACCCTAGCACGACTCACGCCCTGTCCTTACAGCTTTACTTTTACCAGTACCTCGTCTCCTACGTTCCAAACTTAACAGAAGCTCTCCTGCGATACTTGCAGAACTAGCACTCCTGGAAGAAAGGATATTGCAGAGACATGGCTTAGCCACAGTCTGGGCGATGGCGTGAATCGTGCTTGGGTGGCTCAGATTGTAGAGCACTTGCCCGCGAAAGGCAAAGGTTCAGAGTGCGAGTCTCGGTCCGGCACACAGTTTTAATCTGCCAGGAAGTTTCATATCAGCGCACACTCCGTTGCAGAGTGAAAATCTCATTCTGGATTTTAAAAATTGATCGAATAACATGTTTTTGCATAGTTGGTATTTTTCTCTTTCAGAAAAATGCCAACTAATTACAAAAGGACCGGATCTTGTGAGCGAGGCAAATGGACCGAAGATAGATTGATGAAGGCCATACATGCTGTGCGGGATAATATCATGGGTGTCAATGCTGCAGCTAAAGCTTTTGGTATAACTAAAACTACATTGAAAAGAAGACTGCAGTCAAAAAATTATTCTAAGGCTAGTATGAGACCTCAGCCCTCACTGGGTATTGAGAATGAACGAAAAGTTATCGCTCACATTGAGAAACTTCAAGAGCGAGGTTTTGCACCATGTAGACATTAGGTAAGGAGTATGGCATTTGAATTAGCTGAAAGGCTAAATATACAACATACTTTCAATAAGGAATTAAAAAAGGATGGTTACGACTGGCTTCATTCCTTTCTTCGACGTAATCCCAATATAGTGGTAAGAAGAGCGGAAGGTCTGTCAGCTGCTTGAGCCAAAGGGATGAATAAAGACACTGTGAAAGAGTATTTCAAGCTTCTTGCAACTGTCATGCGCGAAAACGAATGGTTTGGCAAACCAGGCCACGTCTACAATATGGATGAAACTGGGCTGCAGCTGAACAACAAACCTGGCAGTGTTTTAGCAATTAAAGGTTCAAGAAACGTTGCGTCAGTCACATCTGGCGAGAAAGGAGAGACAATCTCTGTTCTGTGTTGTGTCAACGGTGAAGGAACATTTCTTCCACCCTTTTCCATAATGAAGGGGAAAAACCTAAAGCAGGAATTTATGGATGGAATGCCACCTGGTGGAATTGTAAGAATGTCTGAAAAGTCTGCATATGTAAACAGTTCTATTTTCCTGGATTGGCTAAAAAACCATTTCACTCCCAGGAAACCAGCTAGAAAAGTACTGTTAATACTTGATGGACACACGTCTTACACAATCTGTTTGGGAACTTTATAGAGTTTGCAGAGGAACATTGATTATTTTAATGAGTCTACCTCCACATACATCCCACTGGTTGCAACCGTTGGATCGAACATTTTTCAAATCACTGAAAAACTATTTTTACAAAGCTTGCAACAATTTCTTGATAAATAATCCAGGGAGGAAATAAACCGTCTTCAGTTTGGAACACTACTAAATTCAGCGTGGGCTAAATCAGCCACCGTCGAAAATGGAACAAGTAGCTTCAAGGCATGCGGAATAATTCCACTGAGTATGTCTGAAATCCCCGACTACGCTTTTTTGTCAGAAGTTGAGTCAGTGCCAAGAAATATAGGAGCTGAATCTAGCACTCAAGCCAACCAACCAGTTCACAGCTCATCAACAAACCTAGCGACCCCAAGCACGTCAAAAGAGCTGAGTTCCTCCGCCGAAACAACTTCAAGCACCACGCCTACAAAATCCGAGACTTCCACGATTACCACATCAAAACTAACCATTCCGATGTCTAAGCAAACACCGATAAAGCTTTTGGAAGAAATAACCTGTTCCTTCTATTGACAAAACACCGAATTTCAAGAGGAACACAACAATTGTCTCCAAAGTGCGAAACTCTGCTGAAAATATTAAAAGTGTAAAGGGGAAGAGGGATGAGGAAAGAAAGGCAACAGAAAAAGGGAACAAAAACTACCAACAAAGCAGAGCACTAGGGAGGAGAAAAAAAAAACCAAGATACGACAAAAGAAGAATGCTGCAAACAGTCCACCATGTTCATCAGACGCAGAAAGCTGCAACGCTGGAGACTTTGTAGAAGATACTGAAAATAGCTTTGACGAATGGGATGAATGTATGGGATGTGGTGAAATCAATTACGAAACCAACAAAAAAGACAATTGGATTCGGTGTATTTCCTGTTCACGATGGTCACATGAATGGTTCAAATGGTTCTGAGCACTATGGGACTTAACATCTGTGGTCATCAGTCCCCTAGAACTTAGAACTACTTAAACCTAACTAACCTAAGGACATCACACACATCCATGCCCGAGGCAGGATTCGAACCTGCGACCGTAGCAGTCGCGCGGTTCCGGACTGCGCGCCTAGAACCGCTAGACCACCGCGGCCGGCTCACATGAATTGCTAATAAGTGTAATAGCTGTGGTAGGAGAAAAACATCCTAAAGTTTGCACAAAATCTACAAATCAATGAAAATCCAGTGTTCTCTTACTATTTACGAAAAACTGATAAAATTGCTTTGGTCTGAAATGTCTCACTGTATTCATTACTACATATTCCAATAAAAATGTGATTTCCATTCACTCTTTCCTTCATGTGTAGCAATTATTTACGTGGTCCATCTCTCCCACTACACTGGTCCATCTCGCCCATACACCTAGAGGTGAGATGGACCGCTGATGTATATTTTTATTTCGTTGTGTGACTTGCACTTTGAGTGGGAGGGCCTCAATAATGTACTGTATGTAAGTTTATATGACAATCTATAGGAAAATGCTGCCGGAAGTTTAAAAAAATGAAAAGCCGATTAATTTCACCCTAAAGAAAAAACGTGGTTCAACTCTCCCTGAGTTACCCTATTAAAAACTTAAGCACACAGTATTGATGAACTATAAAATACTATTGTTGAACATCAATACTGTATATTTCAGTTTATCACATGTGCGTGGATTACTTGTGCGGAATCCAGCTTAAAGGAATGATTTTGGTGTTTTCACTGGAGTGAATTCACCTTGTTGTGATCATTCCACCCAAGGAAGCTGCATAAAGAAGTACTGTGTCGAAATTTTGCTAACATGGCTTCCAGAGCATTGTTTGTAGGCTATTCGCTATCAATTCCAAATCATTTTACAAGGTATTGTTTGTACTATATTTTCAACAAAATTGTTCTTCCTCTCGCCTAAGCTGCAGCTAGCGTCGAAAACTAAGAGTTGCAAAAGTTTAAATGAGCTCTTCCTGACTTAAAGGTCGCATACCTTTCGTAGATTATCTCCAGGATTATACATTGCGTGTGTAGGCGTGGGTCCGACATTTCTGAACCCTGATAGACTCCATGCGGAGATATCGGTCGATAGATACCGTAGACGACGGAAATTTCATCATTTTCAGTCCACTGACCGCGAGCTACAGTTAGATTATCAAACTAGCTTTCACCGCGTGACTTTGGTTATTTCACTTCGCGTGGCGGCTTCTTAGGTCCAAACAAATATTTCTAAATTCAGTATTTGTTTGTTACTAATAATGGCACAGTGTTGATATTACTCTTAAATTAGAGACGACATTATTTGAGCAGAAATTCCCGATAAATTGTTAAGTCAAGCAATACGAAGGAATACAAATTTATAAAATTGTTTGGAATCATACTCTCAGGAAAAATATCACTGCTGTAGAACATAGCACTGTACACACTCTAGGCTGGGTAAGCCCGAGTAAGACGGAATTTCTAGTCGACGTATCGTAGTTCTAGTCTACTGACAAAGCCTAAAACTAACGAGGCAAATGAATTTGAGAAAACACAAAACTATTCTGTTTCAACAGTCGAGTCTAATACAGCCATCTCAGTCAGAAGGCGTAGTTCACACCAACTCTTGACTTAACAATTTATCGGGAATTTCTGCTCAAATAATGTCGTCTCTAATTTAAGAGTGTGCCTCAAATAATGAGATTTATATAATTAGCAAGCAACTTGTTTATAGGTTTTCTTTTTTCATTATTTCTAATAAAATGTTAGTCAACATAAAATATTAGATTTATTCACCTTTAAAAGAAATTGAAAATCGTTTGTTGGCGAACAGGTCTCAAAGAGTAGGTTCAGCCGTCTACTTGTAATCCAGTCTTTCTTCGCAACGTTGGAGTAGTGTGTACTTAGTATAACCGTTCACTGCAAATCACTGTGATGTACATACAGAATGTGATGAAGAAGGGAGAGGTTAAAAGCCATTACCGGCGCAAGTGCTACTCTCAGTTACCGCTAAGGGGCTCGGTCTCACTAACTTCGCCATCCGAAAACAGGCAAGCCTAAATAGTGGTCCGTGCACTCACTCCACGAGGCTCCATGGAGAGGTTTGTATTTTACCCGGCACGGTCTACAGTCACCTCTTCTTTCCCTGACGGCCACATCCTGTTGATTTAAACCGTTTCCACGACAAAGATTCGAATCGGCTCACATGTGAATCCGAAACCATTGCAGTAACATCCCTTAATAATAACGACCTTCGAAGTTTGTTTTATGTGCAGCACTGTGCTAGTACCGACAAGAAGGAATTTTTCGGCAATCGCGGGAGACTCAATCGACTTGGGCGTATGTGTGTTCGAATTCACCTCCTCACGACAGGATTTGCTTTGGAAATGTCTACGTTTTGTCTTTGTATGTTGTAGGACAGACGACAAGCATAGTCTTTGCACGTGTAAACAGCAAATGCTGAATTAATCAATCAATCTATTTTCTTTTCAGTTGTGCCAGGCATTATCAGAACCTAGCAACAATCACACTGACTCCAGTTAACGTAGAAGAATCGTGAAGGAATCATCGGAATAGGACCGGTATTTATCCTACATTGAGTAACAGTGGTTCAAATTAACCTGTAGAGGAAACGATGACTAGTGTAAAACTCGTTTGTCAACCAGACGATGTTACATGAATTTCTAAAATTCTGTTTGTCACGTAGCATCGGTTGAACTGACTTCACGGTCCGTAATGTTGGAAGCCAGCAGAGGATCAGCAGTAGTGGACAAACGTGCAGTCCCTGTCACGTCGTCAGGTAGGCAGGAAGGCCAACGAAGTAGTATTATGTGCCCAGAATACACGAGATATCGCCTCTAGCTGCCTGTGATCAGTAGTACTCTTCTGTTGTAAGGGCTCAAATTAAAGCTTCCACCACTCAAAAATCGTTGGGGAAAGACGTCAGACTCACATGTCCAGACGAGAGCAGGGGGCAGAAGTATTTCCGGAACTTAAAAACTTTAATTTGTATTACTACATTCATGCTCATAAATTAAGGATAATTGCACAATGTGGTGCCACATAACCTGGCACTACACAAAACTGGCACTAAAAGCATAGACACATAGGGAACACACACGACACAGATCTGTACGTCCACGGTATTGGTGATAAGTTGAGAAAACCGCCCCGAAACACACGTGTTATAAAACGCCAGTTTCCTGCGCATGTACCCCGACATCAATATGGGATATGATCACCATGCACACGTACACAACCCGCACAACGGGTGCGCATACTCTGGGTCAGGTGGTCGAGCAGCCTCCCATTCATGCACTAGTACCTGTCGGAGATCCTGAAGTGTCCCAGGGGTTTGAAGACGTGCAGCGATACGTTATCATCCATCAGGAGCAAGGGGGGACCCATTGCACCCCTGAAAAGGCGGACATACTGGTGCAAAATGACGTCCCGATACACTTGACCTGTTACAGTTCCTCTGTCAAAGACATACTCGGGTGTACGTGCACCAATTACAATCCCACCCCACACCATCAAACCACGACCTCCATACAGCTCCCTTTCAAGGACATTAAGGGGTTGGTATCTGGTTCCTGGTTCGCGCCAGATGAAAACCCGGCGAGAATCACTTTTCAGACTATACCTGGACTCGTCCATAAACATAAGCTGGGACCACTGTTCCAGTGACCATGTACTGTGTTCTTGACCCCAGGCTTTAGGGCTCTCCTGTGACCAGGGGTCAGTGGAATGCACCTTGCAGGTCTCCAGGCGAATAAACCATGTCTGTTCAGTCGTCTGTAGACTGTGTGTCTGGAGACAACTATTCCAGTGGTTGCGGTAAGGTCCCGAGCAAGGCTACCTGCAGTACTCCGTGGCCGTCTGCGGGCACTGATGGTGAGATACCGATCTTCATGTGGTGTTGCACACAGTGGACGTCCCGTACTGTAGCGCCTGGACACGTTTCATGTCTGCTGGAATCGTTGCCATAATCTTGAGATCACACTTTTTTGGCATACGGAGGGCCCGTGCTACGACCTGCTGTGTTTGACCAGCTTCCAGCCGCCCTAGTATTCTACCCCTCATAACGTCATCAATATGTGTTCTTTGAGCCATTTTCAATACAGAGTTACCATTAGCACGTCTGAAAACGTCTCACACTTACTCGCTGCACGGTACTCTGACATGCACCAACACACCTCTGCGTATGTGGGACTGCTGCCAGCGCTACCGTGCGACGACGGCAGGTCAAAAGCACCGCATGGTCATACCCCGAGGTGATTTAAACCCGCAAACCTCCCACCAGAGCGTTGTTTCACCATGCATCAGCATTATCCTTAATCTATGAGCATGATTGTATATAAAGATAAAAGGTTTGAGACAGTTACCAATATTTTCGAAGGGTACTTCATCGCTATCCTTGAAATTTCATATGTTACTCAAATGAGGATTCAGAGTGAAACAATGGCTGCAGTCTATTTCAACATTAATGTACAGGTTTTCTATAAAAACTAACTGCGGGAAAGAAAATGCTTTGCTGCGTTCTGCACTAAAAATGTGCAGTGTTGTTTTCTTTCTCGCAGTAAGTTTTAATTATGGTAGCAGGACATCTAAACGACTAGACAGATTCCAGATTCTGGACATAGACACACAGTCGTGTACTCTGATTTATGTGAACTCGTATAACAGATGGAGAAGGATCTCATTTGTTGATGCGATGAGTGGCAAGAATGTGCTGTACTGCAAGTTTTGTCTGAGCCTAAGTGATCAAAGGTACTAAATCTTATTCTGGTTATGTAACTGGGGAAGATTATTTCCGACACACAAAATTAAATGCAATTAATGCATGAAGTAGTTTAAGTATGCCACCATTGTGATCATCATAAAGTACTTTTTGACTGTAAAGGAACCTTGCAAAGTCTGTACCCAGAATGTTCCAGGTCTGGATTTTAGTGACTACCTTATTCAGAAAGTAAGAGAAAGTTACAGAGATGGTCACTAAACTATAAAGTCAGATGTAAAGCGTAGCAAGGGGTTTACTTTCTAAATTATCTGTGTCATTGAATATTCTGCTACATACTTACAAAGAAACTCGTTTGTCCATGGCCATATATCTCTTGTTATTAGTTCAATACAGAAGCACAGATTGATTGATAACATGTGAACTCTTCTGAAGGAAAGTCCGATCACATACTTCAGAACAGCTGGTTGTCTGCTGTCTTGTAATTATCGCCTTTCACTTTCCTCGTTTTCTGTCAATTTAACATACAGCTTTGATATGGATATCGTTTCCAAACTCTCTATTAAAAATGGACATTTCCTTTAATTTTTTTTCATGTTGGCTTGACTACAGGAAAGATATTTTCACGATTTCGGGCACCATTTTTTTTCTTTAAATCCCTATGGAAATGTGTTTCTATCATTGTGACAAATAGGAGGGTAGTCTGTGAGTTGCATGTACCCCTTTCCCCCTCGTAATTACCGCCGCAATGAGGCTGACTGCTTATAAACTAAACCAAACTCGTAGAGCGAATGAACTAGTTAGAGTATACGTGTTGTGCAAGATGTATGTTGGGGCATATGACGCCAGTTGCTAATAGACTGCAGTGATAAAAGCTTTCAAAGCTTTTCCGGTTTCCAAGGAGATATCTTCTCAGAAAATAAAGATCGACAGGTGTAAAGGTAATATCCGGAGTACCATAGGGAAGTGAGGGAAGTGTGATACGACCGTTGCTGTTTATATATCGTCGGATATTATTTAAGGCTATTCTCAGAAGATGCTGTTGTCTATACCAAAGTAGCAACGCCAGAAGGTAGTAACAATTTGCAGAACGACCTGCAGAGAGTTAATGAACGGTGCAGACTCTTGCAGTCGACCCTGAACATAAATAAATGTAACATACATAGGGAAAGAAATCAACTACTGTTCACCTACTCTATTGATGACAAACAGCTGGAGACTGAGTCTACCGTAAAATATCTAGGCATAACTATCCAGAGCGACCTTAAGTGGAATGACCATACAAAACATATAGTGGGAAAAGCAAACACCGGACTCAGATGCATCGGAAGAATCGTAAGGAAATGTAACTCATCAACGGAAGAAGTGGCTTATAAGGCGTTTGTTCCCCCGATTCTTGAGTACTGTTCATCTATCTGGGATCACTATCAGGTAGGACTGATAGAGGAGATAGAGAAGATCCAACGAAGAGCGGTGCGTTTCGTCACGGGATCGTTTAGCTGGCGAGAGAGCATTACGGAGATGCTAAACAAACTCCACTGGCAGGCGTTACAAGAGAGGCGTTGTGCATCACGGAGAGATTTACTATTGAAATTTCGGGACAGTACTTTCCAGGAGGGGTCGGACAACATATTACTTCCCCCCCCCCCCCCCTGCATATTGACCACGAAGAGAAAATTCGAGAAATTAGAGCCAATACAGAGTCTTACCGACAAATATTCTTCCCACGCACTATTCGAGAGCGGAACACGGTTCGAGGGATCAGATACTGGTACCGAAAGTGCACTCCGCCACACACCATCAGGTGGCTTGCGGAGTATGATGTAGATGAAAGATGGCTATGAAAATGCTATCTATGCAGTTGAACAAATTTTAGCCTACAGTATCACTGTGTTTCGTTTCTCCCCAGGACTTACGTCACCAATTATTTGTGCCGTTTTTACGAAAGTGTCTAACGACATTGAGGGAAATATTCTGAATGGTCGTCGGCCAACGGTGCTTGGTATCGGCACCGCCTGCATTGCACGAACGTCTTTGTTGAACGCCGAGCAACTACTGATGTGTGGGTTCTGTCATTTTATTTCAGTTGTCAGTGCAAAAATAGTTCCTTTGAAATGCAGCCAGATCTGTTTATTTACGTGAGATATTCAGGAGAAGTGGGTCTCAAATCAGATTTCAAATCCTGATTTGCACATTGTTTTATTTCCCTAATTCGCTTTAAACGAATGGGTACTGCAGTCAAAGAAATACGGCCCATTCTGTTCCCATCTTTGCCGAATTCACGCAGAACTTTGATTTACTGTCTTCGATGTCGACGAGCCGATTTAGTAGCACTCATTGTTGAGCTTCATTTGAGCAAGACCAGTTGCTTCAAGAAATAAGTAACACAAGCTACTTTTTAAAGCACTGCGAACGGCTACAACGAGCGACTCGCAGAGTAAAAGTGTTTGTTGACATTCTTCACGGAGCTTGTTTCCATTAATTAGATAATCAACAGCATGTGTCACGCCGACGTTTAAGTGTCGCGGTGCAGAAATGTTATGATTCCTGCTGATTTTTTCTTTCTTTTTTGTGGCGGTAAGCAGTACGTTTCTTCCTCCGTTTCTGAGTGTCTGTTGCCCTTTCCCGTAATTCTATTGCATGTCGCAGACTTAGGATAGGTTTAGGTCATGTGAACGGGTTCAGACCACGTGGATAAGGAACTACCTAATTATCGTTCAGGACTGCGAACTTCCCTGCAATGATAACATCACTTCAGGGAAAACACGTCACCATTGCTGGACACTCCATTATCATGCACTTCAGATTTCGCGCTGTGTGAAGTTGCACGCGCGCAGTTTATCAACTGCGCGGTCATTATCTGGACTCGACATTGCGAGTTGCATGGGAAGATCGCATTGCAACACATTACTGTGATTGTAAAAAATTTCTCTTTTTTGGAAGTTATTCTCCACACTCTACTGCGGTTGCTCTTCTTGAAACCCCGTCGTATGCAAATATACGAGTACTCCACCCAGAGCGGCTGTCGGTGTAGAGACGCTTTGTACGACGTTAAGCAGACGTTTCCTTTTAGAACAGGGGTTATCAGTTTGAGAAACGATGCTAAACAGGTGTAGGCTGAAGGCCACATGCTGCGGCGATAAACACGAATCGCAATTTGTGTAATAACACTCCATTAAAAAAGAAATGAAGCTCCGTTTAATTGTGAGAAACATGAAATAAGGATTTTCGTGAATGACTGCCAAGCTGCCGACTCAGTTCAAGTCTGCACGCTGTGGATTTTAAGTAATCTCGGACACACTGAAACAGAGTGCGTATGTGTTAACTGATTTTTATAAATCAAGGAGTTTGGAATTTAACTCAGGACAGTGGCTCACAGTCTAGATATAACGCGCGGTACGCTGCCTCCAGTTCTCTTCTTCCATGCCTAATACTGGTGTTGGAAAATTATGGAACACCAAGAATCAAAGCAGCTTTCTCCGGCTAGAGCACCACAGCGCTAGATGCGTCAGCGTCTTCACTATGAAGGCTAGTGGGCCTACGTGCGCAGCTATTGAGGTACAATTTGTGGCTAGCGAATCTGCAGCTGTTGAAAACTGTAGTGTCTTACAAGCACTGGGTCTTTCGCGAAATTTGACAGTCACTGGGACTCTCTCTTGTTCCACAACACTACTGCTTTCTTTTTCTATTTGTCACTTATCAGCAACATGCTTTCAGAAACCATAACAAAAGAGGCCTGACACTTACTTTTCAAGGTGAGATCGAGGGGAACGGAGGGGGGAGAGGTTTAAAACTTCCAGGTTTGCATATAAAGAACAAGGGTTTGACAGGACACAGTTATTCAACGTAGTCCCCACACAGTCTGAAAATCTGTTACATCGCGGTTTCAGCTTTTCTAGCAAATTAAACCACGTGATACGATGGTCAAACCAGCTCTTAGCAGCATGTCTGACGCCTTACTGTCGTCAAAACAGAACCTCATTGTTCCTTAACGTTAGGAATCAGATGCTCGTTGAAGGAGCCAGGTGCCGGCCGGGGTGGCCGAGCGGTTCTAGGCGCTACAGTCTGGAACCGCGCGACCGCTACGGTCGCAGGTTCGAATCCTGCCTCGGCCATGGATGTGTGTGATGTCCTTAGGTTAGTTAGGTTTAAGTAGTTCTAAGTTCTAGGGGACTGATGACCTCAGAAGTTAAGTCCCATAATGCTCAGAGCCATTTGATCCAAGGAGTCAGGTCAGACGAATTGGAGGAATGTGTAACACCGAAAATGCAGGATGCATGGCACCTGCTACCGACATACATAACTTTTTTTGAATTTATGTAAATATTTGTAATTTAAATGCTTTCTTTTAATAAGTAAGGACATTGCTACTTTCAATTAACTGTTTTACAACAGAGGCCTCAGTATATAAGTAAAGTAAAGCAATTTTATTTTTCAAGTTTGGGAATCAATCACTGGACAAAATCGAAATCTAAAGAAATGCACAAATTAAGAGTGCGGAAGTTTTATTTATTTTACATATAGCTTGGAGCACATGGCTGTTTGGTTTGGTACATATTCTAGTAGCAAATTGGCCGTCTTTAAATCAGTTTAATTCTGTTAAAGTCAGTAAAAAAAGGCTCAGTTGTTCAGATAATAATATGAAATCCAATTTTCAGAATAAGTAACGGCAAAGTACAATGTGCTTGCTTTTTTTCTAAATTTCTTTGATGATGATATGCTGCGGTCACTGAAAAGTCATTGTTCACGTAACTAAGTTCACTACTAACATACAGTTTAATTGCATATTTTCAAATCATTACTCGATTGCCTTTTTCAAAATTTAATGCCAAACATAACGTAAGATGACTTCTCAGTTTTCTTAATCATTACATACTCACTTAAAATTAGTGTAAAAAAAAGTGGCAACCTTTAGTTGCCACGTCAGTGTTTAATAATACATGTTTTTCTTTACCATCATCTTGTACAGGATTTTGGATGTAAATTGCCCTAGTGGGCTGGCGACCGATAATTACTTCCTTTTCGTTCATTAGTGTAACTTTTGGATTCATGATCAGTGGTATCCCTTTCTGTCCAGTGTTTTTCGTGAGTGAATGCACAAAATAACTTTCATTTTCCAAATTATAGCCCTGTTCGGTTTAATTACTTTTATTTTTGGTAGACTTTCCATCAGAAGGGTCGGTTGTACACTTTCCTCCCACTTATCGGTATCACTTCTTCGGGAACGATAGCCTTATACAATCAGAAAAGATCCATTAGGCTTACACGCGATCCACGGTCATATTTTATTTCGCAAGCAGGGTAGGCCGATTAGTAAGAGGGAGAGTACAAATGGTCGGCGTATTTAACGTATGTATGCGTGCCTGTATGACTGAATGATTGTAAACGTGTGGCTTTGTGTACCTGGAACTGAGAACACTCATTCTGGTAATAGAGAACGTGGACCAGGATGTTTATTTCAACGTTATCGGCGTACAAATATTAGCATTTCTTCTACATCTTCAAGAATATTATGCTGTGCACGCTCCCTTATTCCGATACGATAACAGCCGTGTTCAAGTATTCGTTCCTAGCTTGAAAAACACTCAGGCGCGCTACGCACTTCGACTGGGCCCCTAAATTGCCCGACTTTCACCCCACTGAAAATATCTGCAACTACACTCCTGGAAATTGAAATAAGAACACCGTGAATTCATTGTCCCAGGAAGGGGAAACTTTATTGACACATTCCTGGGGTCAGATACATCACACTGACAGAACCACAGGCACATAGACACAGGCAACAGAGCATGCACAATGTCGGCACTAGTACAGTGTATATCCACCTTTCGCAGCAATGCAGGCTGCTATTCTCCCATGGAGACGATCATAGAGATGCTGGATGTAGTCCTGTGGAACGGCTTGCCATGCCATTTCCACCTGGCGCCTCAGTTGGACCAGCGTTCGTGCTGGACGTGCAGACCGCGTGAGACGACGTTTCATCCAGTCCCAAACATGCTCAATGGGGGACAGATCCGGATATCTTGCTGGCCAGGGTAGTTGACTTACACCTTCTAGAGCACGTTGGGTGGCACGGGATACATGTGGACGTGCATTGTCCTGTTGGAACAGCAAGTTCCCTTGCCGGTCTAGGAATGGTAGAACGATGGGTTCGATGACGGTTTGGATGTACCGTGCACTATTCAGTGTCCCCTCGACGATCACCAGTGGTGTACGGCCAGTGTAGGCGATCGCTCCCCAAACCATGATGCCGGGTGTTGGCCCTGTGTGCCTCGGTCGTATGCAGTCCTGATTGTGGCGCTCACCTGCACGGCGCCAAACACGCATACGACCATCATTGGCACCAAGGCAGAAGCGACTCTCATCGCTGAAGACGACACGTCTCCATTCGTCCCTCCATTCACGCCTGTCGCGACACCACTGGAGGCAGGCTGCACGATGTTGGGGCGTGAGCGGAAGACGGCCTAACGGTGTGCGGGACCGTAGCCCAGCTTCATGGAGACGGTTGCGAATGGTCCTCGCTGATACCCCAGGAGCAACAGTGTCCCTAATTTGCTGGGAAGTGGCGGTGCGGTCCCCTACGGCACTGCGTAGGATCCTACGGTCTTGGCGTGCATCCGTGCGTCGCTGCGGTCCGGTCCCAGGTCGACGGGCACGTGCACCTTCCGCCGACCACTGGCGACAACATCGATGTACTGTGGAGACCTCACGCCCCACGTGTTGAGCAATTCGGCGGTACGTCCACCCGGCCTCCCGCATGCCCACTATACGCCCTCGCTCAAAGTCCGTCAACTGCACATACGGTTCACGTCCACGCTGTCGCGGCATGCTACCAGTGTTAAAGACTGCGATGGAGCTCCGTATGCCACGGCAAACTGGCTGACACTGACGGCGGCGGTGCACAAATGCTGCGCAGCTAGCGCCATTCGACGGCCAACACCGCGGTTCCTGGTGTGTCCGCTGTGCCGTGCGTGTGATCATTGCTTGTACAGCCCTCTCGCAATGTCCGGAGCAAGTATGGTGGGTCTGACACACCGGTGTCAATGTGTTTTTTTTTTCGATTTCCAGGAGTGTATTTAGAGCGACGGATGAAACGTACCAATAGACATCCCCGCAATTTAGTAGCTTTACGGCATCTAGTAGCTTTACGGCTGCATATTGCACACCTGAATAAATCCAAGCACACTGTTCCCCACCGAAATGAAGCCGTTATCGAGGCTGGAGTCGGTGTTAGCGCTATGTCTCCTGGGGATCAACATTGTTTCGTCCGGTGTGCTTATCAAGCTTTCACGTGGTGCCAGACTTACTTTTCAACTCACGCTGGAGCAGAACAAAGCATGGATCTTAGCAGCTCCCATTTCCCATCAAAACTTTTCATCAGCCAGAATTATAAGTACGTCATTTTAATTCACAGTCTGATACGGACCAGTGCCGCCGGCTGGCAGCACCTTGACGATTCGAGAACGTTCCTTGAGCACAGCTACTAAATCCACTCGACAGCTGGAAGCTTGAAGTTTCAGAAGCGCGTTTAGATGGCTAGTTAGCAGAGCGCGGTCTGTGGAAGACAGAGATCAAGGGAGGTGTCCTCACTCTGCAAACTGGTTTTAAGCAGCACCCTTAGCAATTATTTATTTTTAGTTCTAAGACATACTTAGCGCAATGAATATTCTCAGTTCTTCGGTCCCCGTCTTTTCACCTACGACATTTTTCTTTTTCGTTCAGTTTGTGCTATTTGCACCCAGGCACTTTAATTTTTTATGTACTCACTAAACGTGGTAAGCGGTTCGTTGTTTCAACTCAGAACCCCTACAGTTTACTTGCCATTTTATAATAACACACCTTATTAACAAAGTGGGCGTTGTTACAAGGATTCGCGAACGACGCCTGCCATACCTTCCATGTTGCATATAACATACGAACTGATAGATTCCCTAAGATAAATTGACCGCTACGGTCGCAAGTTCGAATCCTGCCTCGGGCATGGATGTGTGTGATGTCCTTAGGTTAGTTAGGTTTAAGTAGTTCTAAGTTCTAGGGGACTGATGACCTCAGATGTTAAGTCCCATAGTGCTCACAGCCATTTGAACCATTAAGATAAATTCTTATATGGTCCATATTCTGATTTTTTGCTGGAGCCGAAAGGGAGTCCTTGTTCTTTGCTAACTTTATGTAGTTAGGAGGCTGTTGCAAATCGTATGCTGGCTGTAACAGCAAAGCAAAGACAACTTTTCTGCGACGTGTTGATAAGGTGGTCACGTTGTTTGACTTGCACGCGCAACATTGCTACGGCGAGCAATTGTGAAGTAATAAGAGACATAACACTGTAGGTGGTACTCAATTTTCGCCGAAGGACATGTGCAACTCCGCAGAGATGTGAAGAGCAGATGCTAGTTCAGGGTAATGTTAACAGGTTTCAGTACGGAAGTTTTTACGCCCCAATTGAGGAAAATGTGTGATGTAATACCTTTCAGGGCTGCATTATCTCATTATCCAGTTCTCTGAAACAAAAATCATTACTTCGTATCATCACACAACATTTCTATTTTCCTCCTTCTTTAGGATTTTTTAATGGAATACTGTAGTCCAGAAACATATTGTGCTAAATAAATCAACGTTTTCGACAAATGGTGCGTAGTATTCTTCGTACTGATTCGTAACACAGTTTTCCTATGGTTTAACAACAGACAATAAACTTCAGTTGCATTCACACTGCTGGGCATTTGATTAGGTAAACTTGCCATTCTGGAGAAAGAGACTGTCAGTGACCTTAACAGGAAAAAGTAGCTGGCAGTGTTAATAAGTGACGGAAGTGATACCACGTATTTTCCTCGTTTCTTCTTTCGATGCAGGGTTGAGTGAAGTTTATCAGAGATAACTACTTTTCCTCTTTACTGAGCTCTTTGCTGCCTCCCTGTATTTCGTGCAACATAAACACGCTTGATACATGTTATCTCGTTGGTGTTAAGCTGTCACGTAATTTTCTCATTAGCTGAGCAGAGCAGCAGTCTCTACCAAACAGAATTTTATTGTTATACGTCACCAGATGAGGTGGCACAGTGGTAAGACAAATGGATTCTCATTTTACAGGAGGTTGAGAGGGGTTCAAAGTCTCATTCGGTGACAGTGATTTAGATTTTTCGTTTTTTTTTTTCAACTAAAGGGAAAAAGGCACTACAGATTTCCTTCCGCATCACGTCCGTACCCGTGCTTTTTCTCAATCTCTGATGTTCTCGCCGTCGGAGGAACCATAAGCCCTAGCATTTCTTCTTTCACTTAGTGTTTCATCAGCTGTTGTCTACCTGAGGTGACTGCGGTAAGCCTCACGAACTTATATGAAGTTGTCTAATTTCAGTTCTGAGTGTCCGTCCTAGATGTCGTCTGAAGAAGTTTTGATAAAATTCACGACATCGCATGTCAGACTGTCGCGCTCACACATGACCATCTTATTGATCCTGAGTGAAGTTGTGCACTCAACATCCTCCAATGTATGAATGGCGTCGCGTCAGCTCAAATTTTTCTTTGTTAGATTTCGTCCTTTAATTTCCCTTCTAACAAGATCATTCCCAGAATTTTAAATTCCGTCACTTACTCTGGCTTTAATGGGATTTATTTCCATTTTAGTTGCGGGTGGTGTGGGGAAGAATGAATGATAGTCAGTTCCCTCTGTGCAAGTGGTGCAGGGATGGTGGGACGAGGGGGAGGGGGGGAGGAGGGGGAGAGAAGTGTCTAAGACTTCATTACGATCGCCTATCCCCCCACCACCGTACCACCGTAACACTGTCAACTGTCAGCGCGCCAAAGACGTCTAGAATTTCATTCAAATTTAACATAATTTGTTAGATCAGCGTTCAGTTCATTGTTTTTCGTAAATTGCAAGAAATTGTGCTTCTGAAAAAGACATTTGAAAAATTCGCTTAAAATTTGTGAATTGATTTAAGAATTAATGTAGGAAAAAACATAAGTTTCACATCATAACTTTTATAGCATAATGTTCACAATGTAAAGTCGAATTGTGCATTACGATTATCAGTATTTCACTTAGCAGTGCGCTTGAGCACACAACTCTGCCGAGTATAAGAGCGAGTAAATAGCGGTAATAATGTTTCTTTCAGCCCCTTCTGCCCACGAACCGGAAGTCGGTCTTTCATGTATTTTCCTCTTGGTGGACGGCCGATCAATTTCTATCTTGCCACTTTTAACTTTGTCATTTGCCTGTCGTCCCCCGAAGCGAGTCGGATCTTCGTTGTCAGCTGGTTTGGACAGTCAGTGAATGTGGGCTACCTTTCTGGCTGGTTTGTTCTGTGTAAACGGTGAGGAGGCGCATCTATCCAAGTGTCCAATCAACTGAAAACATCCTCTGCTAAACACTGCTCCCAGTTCGTAGAACTATTTGTCATTTCATAACTTAGTTTTGTGCTACTTTGACAGGTAACCGAGAAATTTGAATTCCAATACCGGGTCCGCTTTTCATAATTCGGCAAGTTTCATTTAATTATTAAACAATATGGCCAGATGCCTTTCCTGTCGTCGCAGTAGTCAAAGTATCCTACGAGGGGGGGAGGGGGGCGGGGATTGCTTGTGTGCCATACGTCCGTGGAGAGTCGTGCAGAGTGTGTTCTGTATTTTATCTTATTTTAACTTATTTTAACTGCTTGTATATAGAATTTTATGAGGCGACATTTGGAAATTTGGGGACCAACGCAGCATCTGCAGTGTGTGGTTTACTGCTGAAATTCTGATTGCGTACGCTCCTAGAAGTCAGTCAATACATTGCTTCCTCTTACGGCTGTATCCCGCAAAAAGTTCAAGACTGAAAAATTAATGAGATTCGGATCCACACGGAGGCCTACCAGCAGTCGTTCTACTGGCGAACCGCTGGCGACTGGAACAGAAAAGGGGGGAAGTATAGTGGTGCACGAAGTGGCACACCATAAGGTGGCTTGTGGAATAGATACGTAGATGTATCAGCATATGGTTGTTAATCCGCCTCGAAGAATCATTTCGGCTGTGGTTCGCCTCAGAGCGTCTCAAGCCACCGTGCTGCACGTTACGTTATACGAACAGCTGTATGTACGAGGGCGTTCAATAAGCAAAGCAACTCATTTTTTTCTCGGCCAGTTTCAGTTGAGAAAAAAAAGCCGAAATTGTTATGGGACATCGTGGAATATTTCCGCTTCAGCCCGTATAGTTTAATGAAGTTCCGATAGGAGGCAGCGCTGTACTTAGTCTTCAAAATGGCGTCTGTAACGAAGACGCTTTCCAAGCAGCGAGCCGTCATTGAGTTTCTTTTGGCCGAAAACCAGAGCGTCGCAGATATTCATAGGCGCTTGCAGAATGTTTACGAACACCTGGCAGAGGAAAAAAAAGCACGGTGCAGGGAAGGTGACGGTCATTATCGCAACAAGGTCGGTCAGACGTGGCCGATCTCCCGCTTGCCCACTGGCCCCACACAGCGGCCATTCCTGTGATATTGGAGCGTGCGAAGACTCTCATTCGAGGTTATCGACGGACCACACACACACACACACACACACACACACACACACACAGACACACACACCTCGCTGCTCAGCTAGACGGCTATTCTGGTAGTGGTGACACACTCATCCATCAGCTGCGGCACTCAGAGGTGCGTACCCGCTCGGTTTCACGCCACCTAACAGAAGGCCATAAGGAGCAGTTTCCGACTTTAATCTCTTTGTTGAATCATGGATGTACTCCACGGGAAGCAGTACATTAATGATTAGGAGGTTATTGATGCAGCAACGTCGACCAATAGAATGAACAAAGTAAGAACATATGGACTATCAGACCAATTGTGTGATTGGATTGAAGAGTTCCTAGATAACAGAACGCAGCATGTCATTCTCAATGGAGAGAAGTCTTTCGAAGTAAGAGTGATATCAGGTGTGCCGCAGGGGAGTGTCGTAGGACCGTTGCTATTCACAATATATATAAATGACCTTGTAGATTACATCGGAAGTTGACTGAGGCTTTTTGCGGATGATGCTGTGGTATATCTAGAGGTTGTAACAATGGAAAATTGTACCGAAATGCAGGAGGATCTGCAGCGAATTGACGCATGGTGCAGGGAATGGCAATTGAATCTCAATGTAGACAAGTGTAATGTGCTGCGAATACATAGAAAGGAAGGTCCCTTATCATTTAGCTACAAAATAGCAGGTCAGCAACTGGAAGCAGTTAATTCCATAAATTATCTGGGAGTACGCATCAGGAGTGATTTAAAATGAAATGATCATATAAAGTTGATCGTCGGTAAAGCAGATGCCAGACTGAGATTCATTGGAAGAATCCTAAGGAAATGCAATCCGAAAACAAAGGAAGTAGGTTACAGTAAGCTTGATCGCCACTGCTTGAATACTGCTCACCAGTGTGAGATGCGTACCAGATAGGGTTGATAGAAGAGATGGAGAAGATCTAACGGAGAGCAGCCCGCTTCGTTACAGGATCATATAGTAATCGCGAAAGCGTTACGGAGATGATAGATAAACTGCAGTGGAAGACTCTGCAGGAGAGACGCTCAGTAGCTCGGTACGGGCTTTTTTTGAAGTTTCGAGAACATACCTTGACCGAAGAGTCAAGCAGTATATTGCTCCCTCCTGCGTATATCTCGCGAAGAGACCATGAGGATAAAATCAGAGAGATTAGAGCCCACACAGAAGTAAACCGACAATCCTTCTTCCCACGAACAATACGAGACTGGAACAGAAGGGAGAACCGATAGAGGTACTGAGGGTACCCTCCGCCACACACCGTCAGGTGGCCTGCAGAGTATGGATGTAGATGTAACATGGGGGCATACAGACCCTCCCAGTAATGGGGCCGTCCCACTGAATGGGGATTGTGTTGAAAAATAGTATTTTGTAGCCAAAAGAGTGGGGAATCCTGAATAAAATCAACCAGAAAAAGAAATGTTGCATCACTTACTGAACGCCCCTCGTATAAATATAAACAACTTCCGTTGCTTCCTTACTTTGAAAGGGGGCCATGACTCCTTTCCCCTACCCTCTCCCCCCTCTCCCTCCCTCCGCCATCCCACCCCCGGCTCGTCTGTAGGAAAGCCAAAACATAAGCTCTGGTGCCTACAGCCTTCTGGGCCTCTTGAAGGAGCTAAGTTACGTGTCGCACGATCGGTGGCACCGGAATTCCTGTTCATTCCTACATAGGAACCGAAAGTTTCAAAAGCGGCTCTCGATCCTTCGTGAAGTAGTAGAAGCTGAAAACGAGATCGACCCGAGTGACGGTGGCGGCGTGCGGCAGGTAGCAGGTGCGGCACGTGTGTGGCATTCCTGCCACGTGGTGTCCGGCCGGCGCCAGCGCCGCCCTCTGCCCACGGAACGCGCCCACCTGTGAGCCGGCGGCGTGACAAACACGCGCCATCTAAATTTGTCAGTCACTGCGCCGCGCTGCCGCTAGGCCGGGCGGCGCCGGTATGAATGGAAGGGAGCCACCGCCGATCAACGTCCGTGTGCGGCGCGCTTCTGTCGTACGGCGAAAGCAGTCCCTCGTCATACTTGGAGCGATTACCCAGGATGGACGGCGATTGTAGCGCTGACGATAAAATTTTCCTTCGATTACGCATTTACCCCCACATCTGGATCAATGATGTGTGGGGAGAGCGACTACTGATAAGCCACCGTGTCACATCTGATTGCCCGCTTTTCACTTCGTGATCATTTCGCGACACGTTGAAACATCCCTTTAGAAAATTTAAGAACGACAGTGCTGGTAAAGCTCTTACGTTATTTGATTTTCAAACAGCTGAGCAAAACTGAACGTACTCAGACATTTCTCTCTTTACTTATTCTGATGCCGGTCGGAGTGGCCGAGCGGTTCTAGGCGCTTCACCGTGGAACTGCGCGACCGCTACGGTCGCAGGTTCTAATCCTGCCTCGGCCACGGATGTGTGTGATGTCCTTAGGTTAGTTAGGTTTAAGTAGTTCTAAGTTCTAGGGGACTGATGACCTCAGATCTTAAGTCCCATAGTGCTCAGAGCCATTTTTTAACTTATTCTGATCAACACTCAACTGACACACAATATTTTTAGCGCAACGCAGTCTGACTCAATAATCCCCACAAAAGAATGGCCCTGATTAACAATAACCTATACCTTTCATGAATCAAAAAAATGGTTCAAATGTCTCTGAGCACTATCGGACTTCACATCTCAGGTCATCAGTCCCCTAGAACTTAGAACTACTTAAACCTAACTAACCTAAGGACATCACACACATCCATGCCCGAGGCAGGATTCGAACCTGTGACCCTATCGGTCGCGCGCTTCCAGACTGAAGCGCCTAGAACCGCTCGGCCACCAGCGGCCGGCTTTTCATGAATCACTTACCTCACAAAAATCTTCGTTACTCAAACTACTGCAATACAGCGAGCGCCAATACTGCCAGCTAAATAAAAGATTCTAACTACTGAAGGCACTAACTACTGATAGGCGTAGTTAGCAAATGAAAGATTTTGATAGAGAACAAACAAGTGTTCAAAACTCATCATATATATACACTCCTGGAAATGGAAAAAAGAACACATTGACACCGGTGTGTCAGACCCACCATACTTGCTCCGGACACTGCGAGAGGGCTGTACAAGCAATGATCACACGCACGGCACAGCGGACACACCAGGAACCGCGGTGTTGGCCGTCGAATGGCGCTAGCTGCGCAGCATTTGTGCACCGCCGCCGTCAGTGTCAGCCAGTTTGCCGTGGCATACGGAGCTCCATCGCAGTCTTTAACACTGGTAGCATGCCGCGACAGCGTGGACGTGAACCGTATGTGCAGTTGACGGACTTTGAGCGAGGGCGTATAGTGGGCATGCGGGAGGCCGGGTGGACGTACCGCCGAATTGCTCAACACGTGGGGCGTGAGGTCTCCACAGTACATCGATGTTGTCGCCAGTGGTCGGCGGAAGGTGCACGTGCCCGTCGACCTGGGACTGGACCGCAGCGACGCACGGATGCACGCCAAGACCGTAGGATCCTACGCAGTGCCGTAGGGGACCGCACCGCCACTTCCCAGCAAATTAGGGACACTGTTGCTCCTGGGCTATCGGCGAGGACCATTCGCAACCGTCTCCATGAAGCTGGGCTACGGTCCCGCACACCGTTAGGCCGTCTTCCGCTCACGCCCCAACATCGTGCAGCCCGCCTCCAGTGGTGTCGTGACAGGCGTGAATGGAGGGACGAATGGAGACGTGTCGTCTTCAGCGATGAGAGTCGCTTCTGCCTTGGTGCCAATGATGGTCGTATGCGTGTTTGGCGCCGTGCAGGTGAGCGCCACAATCAGGACTGCATACGACCGAGGCACACAGGGCCAACACCCGGCATCATGGTGTGGGGAGCGATCTCCTACACTGGCCGTACACCACTGGTGATCGTCGAGGGGACACTGAATAGTGCACGGTACATCCAAACCGTCATCGAACCCATCGTTCTACCAGTCCTAGACCGGCAAGGGAACTTGCTGTTCCAACAGGACAATGCACGTCCGCATGTATCCCGTGCCACCCAACGTGCTCTAGAAGGTGTAAGTCAACTACCCTGGCCAGCAAGATCTCCGGATCTGTCCCCCATTGAGCATGTTTGGGACTGGATGAAGCGTCGTCTCACGCGGTCTGCACGTCCAGCACGAACGCTGGTCCAACTGAGGCGCCAGGTGGAAATGGCATGGCAAGCCGTTCCACAGGACTACATCCAGCATCTCTACGTTCGTCTCCATGGGAGAATAGCAGCCTGCATTGCTGCGAAAGGTGGATATACACTGTACTAGTGCCGACATTGTGCATGCTCTGTTGCCTGTGTCTATGTGCCTGTGGTTCTGTCAGTGTGATCATGTGATGTATCTGACCCCAGGAATGTGTCAATAAAGTTTCCCCTTCCTGGGACAATGAATTCACGGTGTTCTTATTTCAATTTCCAGGAGTGTATATCTATCAATTCGTGACATCCATATTTACAATTCCTTTTTCTGAGGGACACACGTCCAGACCGTACGTTCTCAAAACTCGGGCATCTCTTTCTCTCTCCACAATCCACCACTGCTGGCCGCTCACCTCCAACTGCGCAACACTACAATAGCAAATATTCCAACGATGCAAACCAGCCACAGACTGCGCACAGCACAGTCAGTGATTATCATACAGAGCGCTACGTGGCGTTACCAACATAACAACCTAAACAGCCTACTTACAACATGTCCGAGAGGTCTAACAAACGGCCCGACTGTTCCCCGAGCTCTCGGCATTTTAGACGTTCTCGGAATTTCAACAGTGAACCTCTCCACGATACACAATCACTCTCTTGTAGCGTCTGCTGCATATCTGTAGAACTCTCGTTCTTACTGAACGGACCAGTGACGAAACACGCCGCTCTTCGTTGGCTCTCCTATCAGTCCCAGACTGACGAGGATACTCGAGAAATGGTCGAATGAATCTTCTATGAGCAGCTTGTTTCCTGGATAAATTACATTTCCGTAACATTCTTTGATTAAATCTCTGCTTATACATGCCTTTACTATTGTTTCATGTACACTTTTCAGAGGTTATTCTTAGGTATTTTACAATTGTTACTGTTTCCAGTGATTTTTTTTTCTTTCGTCAGTAGAGTAAACGAACACTAATGGATCTTTTCCCCTACGTTACATTTACTTAGGTTCAGGGTCAAATGTCAATCCCTACGCTAATCATCAATCATGTGGTAGTTTTCCTGCAATTGCCTGCAGTCTCCTGGCGTTGCTACCTTTCTGTAGACAACCGCATCGTCTATAAACAGCCTCACGGAATCGGACATTATCCACTAGATCATGTGCAGATAATGTGAACAGCAACGACCCTATCACACTCTCTTGGAGGGGGGGGGGGGAGACACGAAATTATTACGTTCGCAGTAGTCAATTTCGTCCATTTAAGCAGTTCCGTATCTGATCACAACCTGCTGCAACAATCCGTAAGCTCCTGTCTTGTTCAATAAACGACTATATACAATGCCGTCCGGAAACCGAGGAATGTAACACCAACCTGGGCGCCTTTGTCTGTAGATGTCGTGGATGAACACAGCAAGTTCTGCTTACTGAATCGATGCTGATTTTTATAAGGACAATATTAGTTTTCCTGAAACGTCCTAATGCTTCAGCACAAAACTTTTCATAATTCTAAAACAGCTGGCTGTCAGCGACATACACTGTCTGATCAACAGTATTCAGACACACCTTAATTAACGCCGAACTGACCACTAGATGTCACAAGAGGCGCACCTGGCAGTAAAAAGCAGACGGAGTACTTTACTGTCAGCAGGGAAGCAGACGCAGCAGAATGGGACGGTCACGAGAGCTCAGTGAGTTGGAAAGTGGAGTACTCATTGGATGTCATCTGAGTAACAAAACCGTCAGTGACACTGCACCCGTCTAGAGCTGCCCAATCCCACTGTTAATGACGGCGTTGTGAAGTGGAAACGCGAAGGTAAACCAGCACCAGGCAGACGTCTTGTGCTGAAGAAAAGGGGCCGTCCAGCATTGCGGTGGGTGGACTTAAAAATCACATGAGGTGAGCGGAAGAAGTCACGCGTGAGTTCCACAGGGCTACCAGCAGTGCAGCCAACACAATTACTCCGCGCATTTTGAGTTAAAGAGAATGGGATACAGTCGTTAAACATCTCTCCATAAGCCACACATTTCTGCAGTCGGTACTAAGCGAAGCTTGAATTGGTGTAGACGGCAACGCCAACGGACACTGGGGAACTGGAAACCAGTGATCTATAGTGATGTATCATGCTGTACCCTGTGAGAAAACTGTAGTGAATGCCTCGAGAAAGTTACGTGCCATCGTGTGTAGTGCGACAGTGAAGAGTAGAGGGAATTACGGTGTGAGAGAGGGTTTTTTGTGGTTGGGGTGTGTTCCAGTTAATGTGCTCAAGAAAACGCTATTTGCGGAAGCATATGAACCCATTTTACAGCATTGCGTGCTTCGTACAGTAGATTGGTTGGTTGCTTGGGGAAGGAGACCACACAGCGTGGTCATCGGTCTCATCGAATTAGGGAAGGATGGGGAAGGAAGCCGGCCGTGCCCTTTCAGAGGAACCATCCCGGCATTTTCCTGGAGTGATTTAGGGAAATCACGGAAAACCTAAATCAGGATGGTCGG